>NC_036465.1:25487227-25697146 GCF_002775205.1 Xiphophorus maculatus | reverse complement strand
CGATGTCAGATGATTTATACCTGCGAT
Source organism: Xiphophorus maculatus (assembly GCF_002775205.1). NCBI lineage: Eukaryota > Metazoa > Chordata > Actinopteri > Cyprinodontiformes > Poeciliidae > Xiphophorus > Xiphophorus maculatus. Next base: position 25,697,119 of record NC_036465.1, on the reverse strand, counting down.
AATAACTCAGAAATAGTCCAAATTAGGATGTATTTTTATTTTTTTCCTACTTACAGAAGGTTTCTGTTTATATCGAAGGTTTGTGGCGCCTTTCTATCCTAAAGAAAGATATAAAACTTCAGATATTTCACAAAAAGATTCTAACATTCATGGAAAAACCTCACATAACCTTATATTAAAGCAGAAAGTACGGCGCCCACGTAAGAAAGCTTACAGTATTCAATTATGCTGCATAACTGACCAGTATAGTGTTGCGAGGGAACGCAAAAGTTTTGCGAGGAACGCAAAGAAAAAAAATCCCCCATGTCCCCTAGAGGGCTCCGTACGCTTCAGCCTTTCGCATCAGCTCCTTTTTTCCTCTCCTCTCCCTCGGGATATTTTTTAGCAAAGACAGAGTGTTTGCTCTTGAAATGTCTTTCAACATTTGACTTCTTGTTGTTTGCCAGTCTTTCGCCACATATTAAGCAGACTGGTGAACCAGTTTCATCAGCGGTGAAAGCAAAATGATCTGTCCACGTAGCATTAAATGTTCTGCCATCACTGTAAGCATGGCCCATGGGACGATCCACTTTTTTACTCTTGAATAAAATATGCATGAACCTTTGGGATGGATTATGAGTCTTTATTTTTCATTGAGCACACACACATTCTTGTACCACTCAGAGGACTCTCTGTGTATTGACTTCCATTTATGCCAAATGGAAGTCAATACATATATTTTTCCTTAATCCTAACAACTGAGTGTGTTCCTAACCTTAATCAAAACTAATCAATAAAAAATAATCCACACCATACTTCTAGAATTGAAATTAAAAAGTGAAGACAGGAAAATGTTGTCACTCCACAGATGATCTTTGATTGTTGGTGAAAAATGTCCTCTATATGTAGCATATACAAGCTCACACAAACACACTGACCACTGCAAAGGGTTCTTCAGAATCTATACAAGCTCTTCTTTTTTGTCATTGCCTCCTTTTTTTTACTTGTCTTTTTTCTACTTATCTGTGAAACATTATTTGCAAACCGTAAAAAGAAAACCTGTGGATAACACTGGGTACTTGTAAATATGTGGTCAAATGCATACACAAATATGAAGGAATTACATATAAAAAATAAAAGTACACAATTACAATTTCTACAAACGTTAAATTTCTGCACACAATTTTTTAACTACAACCTCACAAATCTGACCATTAGGAATTCAAACCCTCTCTTAGTCCTACAAATATTAAAGAAGTTCGCACGAGTCGCCTGATACACAGATAAAACTGCATTTACGCACTGATCCGGTTATGAGGACAAAAGCACTTTTGACTCATTTCACGCTTCAAACAGCCTCAGATTTGTGCACAAGTGGTGCGTTTAAATGCTGGTGAAAAGCTGGGTCATATGATTTTACTCGCAGTCTAGTGTTTTCATCCTCTGAACCTTTGTCACTGTGCTTGTGCCGAAGTGGCAAAGACGTTATTTCGTTGGAAAAGGGAATATTTACGTACTTCTTTATCCACCTTATTCCGAGCCCCCATGAGCTTTGCGTGATTTGTGGGCGCGACTTCCGCCGCAAACCGGAACCGCCGTTTGTTTACATGTTAGCAACTCGCTAACCGGCTTTCGTCAGAGCTTTTAGGCTGTAAAACATGTGGGAACTCCAGCTATCACAGCTTAAATGTGGCAATATTGTTTTTACCGCTACCTACAGCTAATGCGGGGAGGGATGGCGACTTGAAGAAATGGCCGCAAATAACCCGCACTAGCATGTTTAGCTACTTCACTGACTCAGTTGCTTCGGATGCAGATGCGGGTTTTCTTCCGTTGGCTTTTTGTCCACACAGTGAAATGATCACATATGAAGCATTTTGGTTTCTCTGTTCAAGTTTAGAATTTTTAGCCAAATTCTTTTTGTTTCCTTATCTGTCAGTAGGCGATGAAAACTTGCTGCAGCCACAAACTAAACTTGGTCTGATTAGAGTACAACCAGGAGCAGCACAACAGTTACCCCCCAAAAAACCTTCCAGGAATAAGGTGGATAATTCTCCAAAATTGTTTATAGACGTATTGTGCATTTTTGAGCGGTACAGATGAGAATAAAATCTATCGTTAATCTCTTTGTTAAATAAATAAAAAATATTACTTATTTAACCCTCTATGTAGGCCAAGTCTAGAGTATTCACTCCCCTGGTTGGAAAATCCACATACTGGTTGCAGTGAGGGAGAACAGTCTTCATGTTGGCCTGGTTAAAATCCCCCAGCAAAGATGGATAGATATATCTATTTATATATAGTAATGGTAATATTAATAATAATTATTATTAACATCCATCCATTATAAATCACACTAAATCTTTTTGGACTGTGGGAGGAAGCCGGAGCGCCCGGAGAGAACCCACATATGGACATGGAGAACCAGAAAACCCCATGCAGACAGAACCAGGCTGGGATTCAAACCCAGGACTTTCTTACTGCAAGGCAGCAGTGTTACCCACTGAGCTACTGTGCAGCCCTGATGTTTTATTCACACCAAAGGAGAATTTAGAAACTAATTAAGCAAACAGTGATGACTTTAGATTGTGGCAGGAAGCCGGAGCGCCCGGAGAGAAACCTGCAAACAGGTGTTAACTTTTGATAATTTATTCGCAAAATTCAATGTTTCTTCCTCCTAGTGTCCCTTATATGACAGTAGGCTGACAGGAAGGAGAGGGAGGGAAGACATGCGGCAAATGTCGTCGGGTCCGGGAGTCGAACCCGCGACGACCGCGTCGAGGACTTGAGGCCTCCAAATACGGGTCGCGCTAACCCCTAAGCCACCACGGCACGCCCCCGGTCCCAACTGGTTTCCTCTTCTTCTGAGGTCGAGCTATCCCAAAAGTAGTAGGTTTTCTTTGGGGGAATCAGTAACATCCTGTTATAAATTTCATGCTCTTCTGGGGTCAAAGTGCACCGTCTAGGGGTATCTTTTCATTTGGGAACTTGGTACTTGTGGTTCCAGCAGTCTTTCTTCATCTTTAGAGTTTGAGGGGTACCTTGTGTCCTCGTTCAGGGCAGTTGTCTGGTTGTGGACAGTCTCACTGCCTGGAGCTCCACTGCTGTTCCTGCGTGTTGAACCTGACGCGCCGTCTGGGGAACATGTAAGGTCAGAGACCCCGGAGGATGTGTCATTTTTCGATATCTTCGCTGAACACTCCGGACATAAAATTGTTGAAATCGAAGGCTCAGCTTTGAGATTCGCCACAGTAGAAACTTCCCCAGCCGGGTCAGCTTGATCTCTGGGAACCGATGGAATCCCGTCCCAAAACAAATCTTTCTCAACCTCCTGGGAGGCACTTTCATCTGAATCATTTCCTGGAAAGAAATGGTCGAATACTTTCCTCATTCCTGTCGTCACCAGATATCCTAGTCCAAAGCCAAGTGGAAAAATTAAAGGGTATGGCATTTTGGAAACACAAAAATCCTCTCTAGACACAAAACCTGATTCTCACTGAAACGTTTGGATTCTAACTGATGTGTTGAGATTCAAGCAGTTAAAGCCTCAGAACTTCTTTGATCTGTTGTGATGTTTATGATGTCATCAGTGACCTCATCAGTGAGGTCACTGTGGTTCTTGGGAGGGTCCTGCTTCTGATCGTTGCTATGGGAACGAACAGATAAGTTCTGCCCGACTCAAACTGAAATAATGACCAAATATTTAATAAGTAATTTTTTTCTTTTCATTTATTTAACATGAATTGATTAACAATAGATTTCTACCCTGGTTTTCTGTACCTGCTGCCATATAAATTGTCTTTATCCATTATTAATTTGGTTCTGGGAGGAAATTGTTCAGATTTTAAAAACATTTGCAAAACAAAATTTTCTCTAATCTTTGTTAACTCTCTGATAATGATCAAATTTTATATATTGTTGTTGCGCAACACCTCCCCCCTCTTCAGTCTCTCTCTCTCTACTTCCTCTTCTGAGAGGTGAGATGTGCTACCAGCTCTCCATCTATCGGGTTAATTGAGTTTCCTAAATCTGCTGGGTTTTATCCTGTCCAGAACTGAAGAAAACTCTGTTTAAGCTGGCATCGAGAAAAGAGTCGCCTGGTTCCTGACGAACTACATCCAGGTGTCCCAACCTTCTTCCCCCTGTGAATTAGCCAGACTGAGCAGCCTGCAGCCAACTAGTTTCACAGAGCTCACCTGTTGACGGTCGCTCTTCTCTTTATGACAACTTGCACTTGGTACAGAACCAGGTTGGTTTTAGTGACTCGGCGAGTCCCAAGGATGTTGTTTTACATATGGGCTACCAGCAACCTATAAAACATTTTCCACTTTTTCCTCTCCAGAATCAAACATCAGAGCTATTTTACAACCATCAAAGAACCTTAAGGTGACTCATTAACTGAATGTCCACAACATCTTTTAGATTTTCTTTATGCTAAGTATTTTATTAGTAAGGCAGTTTTGCAAGGGTCAGTATAGCTTAATTCAGTAGCAGAAATAATCAAATAAGTAAAATCAATCATCTAGTCTATCTTTCCCTAATGCTGACACTGAGAACTAAAAAAGGGAACCTTTGAGAGAGACGGACGGAGCATGGCTTTTCAAACCCCAGACCTGGCCTGATGATGAAGAAGGTGCTGCAGCAGGAGGAAGATGTTGATCGATGAAGGCCAGGGATCTCTGTAGGTCTGATGAGCTTCTTCTCCGCATGGATGGTGAGGTCACACAGGACTTGGGTGCTTGTCTTGCCTTTGTCTTCATCTTTGTCTTTGGGGTCTGAACCCAGCTGATGAGAGAAGTGCCATTTGAAGCCACATGTTGCGGGGCTAACGGGTTGGTCCCTATGCACAGGACAGTCTTCGGCTCTGTGGCCCCGCCTCTTCTTCAGCTGCAGAGTTCTTTGTCCGTCTCGATCTTGGCTCGAAGCTGCCTGGAGGATCCAACCAAAGGTTCCTCTTTTGCACCCACCTTTTATAGGGTTTATCCACCATTTTGGTGCGTTTGCATTGGCTAGCACTGTTGCTGTGCTTGTTTCATTGGTTGTCTGCTCAGACAGATGATCTCATATCCATCACTGTTTTACAGACATTATGTCCTGATGTCTGTGCTAATGTCTCAGGGTTGCCCAATGGTCCTCCTACGTCCGTTGCCTGCACAACCTTTTCTTTGAAACATTTAAGTTGTTCAACAACCTGTTTCCAAATAAGGCGTTGATCATCTCTGCTCTCCTGTTAGTTCCTCTTTTTCCCTTATCCTTTCACCTTTCACCTACCATCTACCTCCAACACAACATCAGTGATGTTTAATTGCAGTTACACATTTTACACCATTTCAGGTTCAATGTCAAAATCGCATTTATAACTTCTTTAGCTTCTCTGATTTAGCTTTCATTTATAATTTTATAACCATAACTTATTCATTACTCTTATTATAGTCTTAATGTGAGTTATTACAGATGTTTTTCTGAACAGAAACCAAGAATAATCTATTATTCTAATTATTTGATACCAAAGTTACTTGTTTTACTTGCAAGCATTCCCACAAATGTAAGTGTAAGTATTATTACAAGTAAACCAGTATTAATATAAGTATTTTACTTTGAATCTTATCCAATTACTCAAAATGTTTAGACTTTCATTCTTTAAAACTTTCATGCTTTAAAATAAGGAATAGTCTCAACTATTTCTATAAATTTGCAAGCTGGAAACTTACTTCCTCTTTTTCCAGGAAACCTGCTCTTCCTGTTTCATGACTCTCTCTGACTGACTATGATTTATTATGATTAGATAGAAAAAATGAATAGAATTAAAGCAAAGTTTGCAGGAGACAAAAACAACCCACCAGATTTATGTTATTGATGTTTAAGTCTACTGTTGGGTCACTTGAGTGACTCATTTTAAAGATAACTTTATTTATTATTACTGTTAAACTTAAATCTCCAGCATGGGGAAGTTTTCTTCACAATATTTTATACTACCTTGTACTGAAATGATCAATAATGATGTAATTTGTTGAACAACTAATATTGGGATTGATTAAACTCAGATCTTAAACAAATAATAATTGAATAGAAAAGTATCACATATATGTATATAGATCTATATAGATCTCTCTCTATATATACAGGTAGATAGATAGATCTATATAAATAGATAGATCTATATATATGTAGATATATAGATCTATATATATATACAGTACAGACCAAAAGTGTGGACACAACTGTGTGTCCACACTTTTGGTCTGTACTGTATATATAGATCTATCTATCTACCTATATATATAGAGAGAGATCTACAGTATATAGATCTATATACTGTATGTCAAAGCCACAACTGAATGAAAGACATAAGAAGTAAGACAAGACATGTAGGGAAATGCTTTTCTTCAGCGGGGTCAGTGAACCTGGTGAACGAACGTTAATGGAGGTTAACACTCAAAACCAGTTTGAGGCTGCAGAATGCTTGAATCTGTTGCAGAGATTCACCTTTCACTAGGAATCATATCCATCTGGTAAAAAGGTCTAGTCAAAGTCCAGAGTTAAATCCAAAAGCCTCAGCAGTTTTACAAAGAGGAATGGACAAATATTTCAGTCTGAGTAAAGGTAGTAGAAATATACCTCAAAGTGTGTAAATGCAGGGAAAGTTGGTTTTCCAAAATATTCGCTCAGTTGAACTGAAGATGGTCAATCTGAAATTAAACACGCTGACGTCTCTGGATGAGATGCAACATAATGTAAAACAAATTCCAGGGGTCTAAAACTTTACAATCTATTCAAAGAGCCATTTGGGACCGCCTCCCAATAAAAAGAAAGCATTTGGAGCCACAACCCATTTTGACGTCATATATATAAAACCTATATGCTATGTACAAAAATCGATGTTGCGTTTATGAAATCAACGAACTGCTGCAGAGAACAAAAAATTTTATTTCTGCATGTAACAAAACGCATTTTACACTTTGTTGATGCTCAATTTCAAACAAAACACCCTCTGTCTATTTGGGTCTTTGTATTTAAGAAATAAAAATCGAAACTTATCCAAATATTATCCACCGGCACTGAACGAACCAAGCAAACCAAAAAATGCGCAGTCTGCTTCTGTGTCCCGTAGTACGGAGCCCTCTAGGGGACATGGGGGATTTTTTTCTTTTGCGTTCCCTCGCAAAACTTTCGCGTTCCCTCGCAATACTGTACTGGTCAGTTATGCAGCATAATTGAACACTGTAAGCCTTTCTTACGGTGGGCGCCGTACTTTCTGTTTTAATATAAGGTTATGTGAGGTTTTTCCATGAATGTTAGAATCTTTTGTGAAATATCTGAAGTTTATATCTTTCTTTAGGATAGAAAGGCGCCACAAACCTACGATATAAACAGAAACTTTCCGTAAGTAGGAAAGAAATAAAAATACATCCTAATTTGGACTATTTCTGAGTTATTATCGCGGGTAATAAATCATCTGACAGTTTTGATTGTGTCTCTGTTGTGTTCTAGTCTGAATGGTTTAAAGAGCTGCTTTCAGTGCCGCTCCATCTCAGCCTTAACAGACATAAACATGCAGTAAAAAATAAATCGACTTTCAATCAGTGTTTTGCACCAAACAGTTTTTACTATTAACAAGTTTTTATTATTAAAAACACGACAAACTAATGATGGTAAAGGGATTAACTCTGGGTTAACTCGGAGAATCTCATCTGTCCGCGTATCAATCAACTCCAAACCTTTTCTTTGTTCTGTCACAATTATCGATTTATTCCATTTTGATGATCAGGCTCCAAACTTTGCAAGGACTGACCGCCCCGCTCACCGCTTCCTAAAACACACAAAGCCAGTATCCTTCACATTCATATGTGACCCCCACAAAGTGTGGTCACATTTGGTGGATTAAATTGTGATCTTAGTTGTTTTGAGGTTTTGGGGAGCAATGTCACGCAGTAACACGGGTGCGCCGCTAGATGGCAGAAGTGGGCTCTTGCGGGACTGACGGTGCATCATTGCGGTGTCGAGGAAGCTCCCTTCCATTCGGATGAGAGCTACCAGCACAGCAACACCGTCTCCTGTGGCTCATTTGTTCTTTTCCTGTTAAAACAGGTTGGTCCGGATCTAAACTGAAAACTGTTACGTAATAAACATGGTCGTTCTACTAAGTGTCGCGACGTTGGTCCCCTGTGTATTTGGTTTGTGTTATTTTATGTCGTCATTATGCGGTTTGCTAATAAGCTCTCGGTTAGCTGCTCGGAGGATTTCCTCAGATGGTACGCGAAGAATGCGTATGTTTTATATAACCGCCTGTAAGGTGCATTTATTTACAATTCCTGATATAGTAATAAGCTGGTGTTGTGTTACAGAGGAACTAGTGGAAGTGTGAATGTATAGTCACAATTTTCAGGGTTGTATGATGACTTTATTGTTATAATCTGGATTAAATTCGGATGAGAGCTACCAGCACAGCAACACCGTCTCCTGTGGCTCATTTGTTCTTTTCCTGTTAAAACAGGTTATCTGCATCTGTTTGCCTGTCCCTCCACCCGAGACCTGCAACAGATTCATGGGGACTCGTCCGGGATCGGCGCCACTGCTTTAGATGTACCGGGTGCTGATCCAGTGATACATGAACACCGGGACCAGGATAACCACCTACGGCTGTAGTGAGGTGCCATCCAGTGTGTGACCACAGAAGCAAGGCGACGCGACTGCTGCTAAGGGGTGGGCCAATTGGTGTCCAGGGAAGAGGACCAGAGGAAGAGGGTCTTGATCTTCAAGGGAAGCAAACTGGTATCCGGGGCTGCACGTTAACGCACACCATGTCAGTAACACACAAGGAACTGATCTGGGGCATCAAAAAGAATCTATTCCAGCTGTCTGGTTCTCAAGCCTATGAGGTTGCCAGGACGTTGGGAACAGAGCAGCCTGGAGCTGACAAGCTGAGTTCAGCTGATGACGAAAGCTGCATAGATTATATCCTTACATTTATGCAGTCTGAGGACTTGGCCAAGTCTGAGGATGAGGGTTTGGGTCATTTGTTGTCATTGAATGATGTTGTTTTGACTGTGATGGAAAAGGATGATTCAGCTGAAATGCCTATCATTTTAGATAATGATTTGCAAACATCCACCTCGACAGTACACATCGCATCAACACATTTCACTACAAAATCACAAAATCCCAGCTCACACACTCACAGGGCCACACCAGATATGGAACAGCTACAACTGATGTATAAAGAGCTGGGCAAGAAGATGCAAGAATGTACTGTCACGGCGGCGACATCTGTGGAAACTGGCCTACTAGGTTGCCATCAGGTTGGAGACCCTTCAGGGACCCAGCCCAGTAGTCTGCCTCATCATCAGAGTCCTGTCAATCTCCCACCACACCATACGCCAGAGAGGTTGGTCTCTCTACAAGATCTGGCCTATCTCCAGCGGAAAGAGTTCAGGATACATGGAGGCCAAGTAAGTGACACTACCTCTGACATCACATATAACTGCATATGTAAACAAATTGACGAAGGACTCAAAGAGAAACATACTGAGGGCGAGGTCATAAGGGGGGTTCTCCGTGCAATCAAACCTGGCAACTTCAGAGATATGTTGACAAACAAAGATGACTTCACCATCACGGAGCTGAAAAGCTTCCTCCAGTCCCATCTTGGTGAAAAGAGCGGAACAGAACTTTTTCAAGACCTAATGTGTGCTAAACAACATGAAAACGAAACACCACAGCAATTTTTATATAGAATGGTTGGGCTCAAACAAAGAATAATGTTCACAGTTAAACATACAGCCTCAGCTGTCAAATATGACGCATCTACAATACAGTGCATATTCTTAAACACAATATGTCAGGGAATTGGGGAGAAATACGAGCATGTTAGGCAGGAGCTCAAGCCACTCCTTTCCCAACCTACCGTATCTGATGAGGCTCTGCTGCGACAAGTAATCAAGACTACAACTGAGGAAAGTGAGAGAAGGCGCAGGTTGGGTCGCACCACGACACGCAAAGTAACTCAAGCTCACAGCGCCCAGGCTGATCCTAGCCAGAGATCACAAGTTGAAGCCCAAGTTAACACGACTGTGAACAATAGTGACGATAAAATACAGAGACTGAGTACACAAGTTGAAGCCGTAACCCAGGCAATGGAATCCTTGAAACTGTTAGTGACACAGACCCAAAAACTGGAGCAACATGCCTCCCCCACTCATCACGGTCAATCTGACCAACCCAGGCCCTTGAGAAAACACAAAAGTCATATGGTTGTCCTAAATGTGTCACACTGGCTAATCGTGATTGCAGTCACTGCTTCATTTGTGGGGAGGAAGGCCACCGAGCTGTTGGTTGTTTGAAGAGAACAAAGCAGTCGGGAAACGGGACCCGGTCGAGGCAGAGGGACAACCTCTGACCGGGTACGAACAAACGTCCCAACCCAACCAAAACACAACAACAGCACAAGATAAATCTAATGAAAGCCATATAGTTAAGACCAACAACATGGCACAGCCATGCAAGTTAACAGCCCCACTCATTGGCCACAAATCTCTGTTAAAATGCAGTATAGCTGGCTTTGCTGCCACCGTCCTACTGGACACAGGAGCTAATGTGAGCCTACTCGACCGTGCCTGGAAGGAAAAGTACTTACCGGGTGAAGATGTTCGACCTCTCAGTGAACTACTGGATGACCCCTCTGCATGTTTCTGCAGTCACTGGTGATGACATTCCATATGATGGGTGGGTGGAAGTGGTGGTGAACCTGCAAGGTAATAATGATCCAGACTTATCCATTCGGGTGCCGTTTTTAGTTAGTCGCCTAGTGTTAGATAGGCCGATAATTGGCTTTAATGTCATCCAGGTGCTCATTAAAAAGAATGAGCTTATGTCCACTCTGTCTACCCTCCTTGCTGGTGCAATGGAGATTGATAACGGCAGTGTAGAGACTATAGTCAACTTTATTCAGACTCAGAAGGTTCCAAAAGAAGAAAATGCTACAGTGAAAATGGGCTTTAAGAAAGTCACCATTGCAGCAGGCCATGTAGCTTACATTACATGCCGTGTGCCAGCAGACATTAACCCCCCGGAGCCATTTGTGCGTTTTGAGCCCCACTTAACAGTGTAAGGTTAGAGAGCTTGAGTATTGGGGCAGGATTAGTGGTGACTCACAAAACAGACAGGCCCTTCATCAAAGTACCTATTGCAAATCACTCCAAACATGATGTGACCTTGCCAGGGCGAACCGTCCTAGGCAGCATTGAAGCGATTGTTAAAGTCGTAGAGACAGATTGTCCTAAAAGTGGTGAGAACTTCACCTATGTAAACACTATTAATCCCCGGCTAGTAAACAACCAACAGCAGGCTCCATCTTCCACACCACTGTGGCACCCACCGGTGGATGTCAGCCACCTAACAGATGAGCAACAAGAAGAGGTGAAAAAGATGCTGTGGGAGGAATCAGGGGCTTTTGCTCAAAATGATAATGACATTGGTGACATACCTAGTCTCCAAATGGTCATCAATCTCAAAGATGAGGTTCCTGTCCAAAAGTCCTACACCTCCATCCCCAAGCCACTCTACCAAGAGGTCAAGCAGTACATCCAAGATCTTCTTGCCAAAGGCTGGATCGTTAAGTCAAGGTCGCCCTATGCAGCACCAGTAGTCTGTGTCAGGAAACGAGATGGGACACTCAGACTGTGCATTGATTACAGGTTGTTGAACCAGAAAACGGTACCTGATCGACACCCACTGCTTCGAATCCAGGACCTCTTGGACACCCTTGGAGGCCAGAGTTGGTTTACTATTCTCGATCAGGGGAAGGCATACCACCAAGGCTACATGGCTGAAGGGTCCCGCCACATGACAGCTTTCATATCTCCTTGGGGACTATATGAATGGGTGCGGATACCGTTTGGCCTCAGCAATGCCCCTGCTGCATTCCAGCGCAGCATGGAGGAGATGCTCACCGCATTACGTGATGAATGCTGTATTCCTTATCTTGATGACATTCTGTGTTATTCTCAATCTTTCAGTGAACATGTTGATGCAGTACGTCGTGTTCTGAGAGCTCTGCAACACCATGGAGTTAAACTGCGGCCTACAAAATGTGAGCTGCTCAAGAAAGAGGTCAGATACCTAGGAAGGTTAGTCTCAGCTGAGGGTGTGAGGGTGGACCCGCGAGACATACAGGCTGTAGTATCTCTCAAAGAAAAAAAACCTACCACAGTGGGAGAGGTACGGCAATTACTGGGGTTCTTGAGTTATTATCGAACCTATATTCAAGACTTCTCCAGAATTGCCAAGCCACTGTATGAGCTGCTACAAGTTAAAGGACTCCCAGATACTCCACAGAGGAAAGGGAAAAAGGGTAACGGAGCACAGCTGTCATCAAAAACCCCCATCCAGTGGAGCGATGCTCACAAGACCACCCTCGAGCAGCTGATCGATATCCTTTCACATCCACCTGTATTGTCTTATCCTGATTTTGAGCTGCCCTTTGTCCTGCACACAGATGCCAGCCAACAGGGACTTGGTGCAGTCTTATACCAGCGACAGAGTGGAAAACTAAAAGTCATTTCATATGGCTCGAGGACATTGACTCCCGCTGAAAGGAACTACAACCTCCACTCTGGGAAGCTGGAGTTCCTGGCGTTTAAAATGGGCGGTATGCGAAAAATTCAGGGATTATTTGTTCTATGCACCACACTTTACTGTGTATACGGACAATAATCCACTTACTTATGTGATGGGCACAGCAAAACTGAATGCAGCTGGCCACAGGTGGGTGGGGGAGCTTGCTGACTTCAGGTTCAGTATAAAATACAGACCAGGAAAAGTCAACGCAGATGCTGACACTCTTTCTCGTCTCCCACTTGACATCAACAGCTACGTAGAGGAATGCACTGAGGAACTCAACAGGGATGCCATCCATTCTGTGTGGGAAGGGAGTGAGGCTGCCAAAAAGCATGATGTTGCCTACGTTGCTTCTCTCAACCTGGCCCAAGATCCAGACTCAACGGGTTCGACATTACCTACCATTAGTCAAAATGAACTGGTGAGAGCCCAGAGGCGAGATGAGGTCATAAAGGAGATTATAAAGCTGAAACAGTCAAAAGCAATGCTCACAGAAGAAGACAGAAAGAAAGTCAGTACCCCTGTGAGAAGATTGATGCATGAATGGGGAAAGTTGCATATAGAGTCTGATTTGCTGTACAGGAGAGCTGGGGGGCGGGAACAGCTAGTCTTACCCGCAGAGTATCGACCTCTTGTGCTTAAACACCTGCACAATGACATGGGTCATTTAGGAGCAGAGAGAGTCATTGGATTAGCAAGAGAACGCTTCTATTGGCCCTACATGAAAAAAGACATTGAGGCCTATGTTACCAGAAAGTGCCCTTGCATAAAGCAAAAGAAACCTGTGACTCATGACAGAGCACCGATGGGGAGCATTGTGACCAGTGCACCACTTGAACTGGTGTCCATAGATTTCATGCACCTGGAGCAGAGTAGAGGAGGGTACGACTACATACTTGTATGTGTAGACCACTTTAGTAGGTTTGCTCAGGTGTATGCAACACGAAATAAATCAGGACGGACAGCTGCAGAAAAAATATTTAATGACTTTATCCCGCGGTTTGGGTTCCCAGGTAAACTGCACCATGACCAGGGGCGGGAATTTGAAAATGCCCTGTTTGCAACTCTGCAGAAGCTGACAGGTGTAAACCACTCCAGAACAACCCCGTACCATCCACAGGGCAACCCAGCTGAGAGATTCAACAGGACGCTGCTCCAGATGTTGAGAACACTGCAGGAGGAAGAAAAGAGTAATTGGAAGGAACACCTACCACAGATTGTGCATGCATACAACTGCACTAGACACGAGGCTACAGGTTTCTCACCCCATTACCTCATGTTTGGGCGGCACCCTCGCCTTCCAGTAGATCTGCTTTTTGGTCTGTTCCCAGAAAAGAATCCAGAAACACCCCAAGAATATGCAGACAAATGGGCTGCGAGGATGAGAGAGGCCTACAGAATAGCAGCTCAGAACAGCCAGCAGTCCAGCGCACGAGGCAAGAGGCAGTATGACCGTCATGTGAAGGGAGTCATTCTGCAGCCCGGTGACAGGGTCTTGGTTCGTAACATGGGTGAAAGAGGAGGGCCAGGAAAGCTGAGGTCCTATTGGGAACAAACAGTGCATGTCATCAAAGAACAGGTGAATGAAAGCCGCGTTTACAAAGTATGTCCTGAAACGGGTTGCAGTAAAACACGTACCCTTCACAGAAATCTCCTCCACCTTGTAAATGATTTGCCTGTGGGCATACATGAACAGCTACCAAACAAAGCAGCAACCAGAGGGAGACGCAGGAGAAAGAGTCAAACAGAAAAGCATGGAAGGAGAGAACCATGCCAACAAAGTGACTCGTCTGACTCTGATGATGGTATTTCCAGAACACAATACTGGCTAAGAGTGTCCAGATCAGCTGAATCACACAGATCTCCCACCATGATTCCCCACATGCCCCAGAGACAAGCAGTGATTTCCCCATCCCCGGGCAAATCGACTCAGGAAACTACACCACCAGGGGGAGCCAGACTGCAGCCTACGCCCACAGCAGAGGAGCCTGTGATGAGGAAGGAAAATCAGTCCAGTGAGCAGGAGCTGGAATGGGCAGGTGGCAATGACTATGTACAAGTAGCAAAAGATGATGATGAAGCGAACACTGGAGAGGAAGATGGCCCAGCCATATGGGACGCCAATGACGACCAACCTACCTCACCCCAGTGTCAATCGGCCAGGCGATCAGCGCGAGAGAGGAGGCCCCCAACGACGTTGACATATGAGTACCTTGGCCAGCCATCTTACCAGCCTCAGGGGTCAGTGAACACTATTGGACTTTGTGGGACACCAGCATTTCTACCATGGGGAATACCCTCTGTCCCAGCAACACATTACATACCCTGTCATACACCATACACATCACTATCTTATCCTGTCATGATTCCATACACTGTCCCTTCCTTCACATATTGACACGAATACTAATACACCTATGAATATATCTATAAAAAAAAAACCAAAAAAAAAAAAAACCCGAAGTTCAAGATGCAATATTTGTAGGGGGGTTTAAGTTCAAGACTGAAAGTTTTACGTTTTCTTTAATGCTAGGAGTCAATTTCTTTGTTGGGGAGTGTGTGACCCCCACAAAGTGTGGTCACATTTGGTGGATTAAATTGTGATCTTAGTTGTTTTGAGGTTTTGGGGAGCAATGTCACGCAGTAACACGGGTGCGCCGCTAGATGGCAGAAGTGGGCTCTTGCGGGACTGACGGTGCATCATTGCGGTGTCGAGGAAGCTCCCTTCCATTCGGATGAGAGCTACCAGCACAGCAACACCGTCTCCTGTGGCTCATTTGTTCTTTTCCTGTTAAAACAGGTTATCTGCATCTGTTTGCCTGTCCCTCCACCCGAGACCTGCAACACATACCTGGTGACGTCACTCCCACGTCCACACACCTAAGTGTCAAAGCCTCCTGCTCCTGTCATATCAATAATTACTTATTTCATTCATATGGCTCTTACAGAGCTTCAGTGAAAACTTGTTTATTATTATTAACTGTTTGGTGCAAAACACTGATTGAAAGACGATTTATTTTTTACTGCATGTTTATGTCTGTTAAGGCTGAGATGGAGCGGCACTGAAAGCAGCTCTTTAAACCATTCAGACTAGAACACAACAGAGACACAATCAAAACTGTCAGATGATTTATTACCTGCGATAATAACTCAGAAATAGTCCAAATTAGGATGTATTTTTATTTTTTTCCTACTTACAGAAGGTTTCTGTTTTTTTTTTTTTTTTTTAAACTTTATTTTTGATCAGATTTTTATACATGGCAAAATACAGCCACAACACAAAAAAGGAGGAAATAATAGTAACAATAAAAAAAAATCACAACAAGTACAATGAACTGCATACAGAACTGAAAGGTCACCAAGGGAGGGGGACAGCAATACTACACACGCAAAATAAAATTAAATTACAGACAGAATTCAGGTGAACAGGTTACAATGTATGTAGAGATCCATGAAGAGTCAAACAGGAGAGAGTTTCTTTGCATAGTTACCAAGTCCTGCAAAACTTTACAGCGCCAAACCTCAATTACCACCCCGAATAATTAATTAATGATACTCAACTTGCTTTAGCATTCCTATAAGTTAACCATTTCGACCAATATTTTTGAATTTTGTTTTCCTGGAGTCTTATGGAGAAGGTAAGCATTTCCATTTCACGTATTTCTTCTACAGTAGCTGACCAGTCACACAATGTCGGTGGGCTTCCACTAAGCCACTTTCTTGTTATTGATTTCTTTCCTGCTATCAGTAGTATTTTCAGAAGGTACTTATCTTGAGTGTTGAGTTCAGTTGGTAAATAACTTAAATATATAATTTTAAAATTGTGCTCTATTTCAAAACCAAGAATTACTTTTATCTCTTTGGCTACCTTTAGCCAATAGGGATAAATCAATGGGCAGTCCCAGAAAATATGAAAGTTGTCAGCCATTATGTTGTTACATCGTCTCCAACATTGCCCAGATTCAGCTCTTCCGGTCTGAGAAAATGTTCTTTTGGGGGTTATAAAAAACCTAACAATATTCTTCCATGAAAATTCCCTCCAGTGTCCTGAGCTGGTGGTGGTGGAGTTTGTTTGGCAAATGTTGAGCCACTCGTCCTCCGTCAGCGTTATTTTAGCCTCCTTTTCCCATGTATTTTTAATATATAATGTAGATGTTTTTTTATTATTTTCTAAGCACACATATAGTCTGGACAGCCTCTTCTTATAAGATTTACCTTTATAAGCATCAATAAAGATATTAATGAGGTCCTGATCATTTTTTCCCAATATTTTAATGTTTTTATTAAAGTGGTGCCTGAGCTGCAGGTATCTGAAAAAGTCTTGTTTATCAAGGTCAAATTTTTCCTGCAGTTGTTGGAAACTATCCAGATCAGTTCCAGAAGAAATCACGCAGTATGATGTCATGCCTTTTCTGGTTAGTTGATTGAATGTAGAGTCAAGTTGTGCTGGCACAAAATCCCTATCATGTTCAATCCATCTTAATAACCTAGTTTTCCTCTCTAAAAGTGGGTTTCGAAACTCTCTAAACCAGATGCTGAGAGGGACTTTTGTGGAAACACTCAACTCATCTGCATACATAGTCTTGAGGTGTTTATCCCCCAGCAGAGCTTGCAGGGGGATGTCAATTTGACTTAATTCTAGTTCTTTCCATTTTGCTTCATAACCCTCTTCACACCAGTAAACCGCGAATTGCAGTTGTGCTGCTCTGTAATAATTTTCCAGACATGGGAGCGACATTCCTCCTTTATCTCTTGGTAATTGTAACGTTTTATAGCGTACCCTTGGTTTCTTATTCTGCCATATAAACCTGGAGATGATCCGATTCCACTCGTTAAATTGCTTGATAGGAATTTCTATTGATAAAGATTGAAAAAGGAACAACAGTTGAGGTAAAATTATCATTTTTATGATTTCTATTCGGTTGTACAAATCGAGCGTCAGGGGAGCCCATTTGTTCAGGTTATCTTTAACTTTATTAGTTATAGTACCATAATTTGCCTTGTATATTTTGATTAAATTTTTAGTAATATTAACACCTAAATATTTCATGGTTTTTGTTTTCCAATTAAATTTAAACCGATTACTTATATCTTCTTTGGGTGAGTAGTTAAAGCACAGGGTCTGAGTTTTTCCAATATTTAATTTATAACCTGAGTAAAGTCCAAATTGGTAGAGGCAGGACATGAGGTTAGGTAGACTGGCATCTGGGTCAGATAGGGTCACCAGGACATCATCGGCATATAGACATGACTTGTATTCTTTTCCCTTAAATATGATTCCTTTAATTTCTGGGTCTTCCCTAATTTTTTGGGCAAGTGGCTCTATAAAAAGAGCGAAGAGAATTGGGCTCAGAGGACATCCTTGCCGGCATCCTCGTTTCAGAGGAATTGTGCCTGAAAGGCCTCCATTTATTTTGATCCGGGCTACTGGCGAACTGTATATTGATTTTAAACAATTTATGATTGTATTATTAAAGCCAAACCTCTGCAGAACCAGATATAAGTATTCCCATCGTACGGAGTCAAAGGCTTTTTCAGCGTCAAAACTGATTGCTAAAGAATTCAAATTATTTCTGTTCATGATGTCGAATAAATGTAACACTCGCCTCACATTATCCTGTGTACGTCTATTTTTGATAAATCCTGTCTGGTCTGTATCAATCAGTTCGGGGATAATATTTTCTAGTCTACTAACAATTATTGAAGTGAATATTTTATAATCAATGTTCAAGACTGAAATGGGCCGGTATGAGCTACACTCACTTTTATCCTTTCCTGGTTTTGGTATAACGGATATTATCGCTTGTTTCCAGGATGGTGGAGTCTCCCCTCCTTTAAGCACATGATTAAAACATTTTAGCAGCATAGGTGTTATAGATCTCCTAAAGATTTTATACCATTCAGCTGGTAATCCGTCTCCTCCTGGTGACTTACTTGCTTTCAATTTTGAGATGGCTTTATCGACCTCTGCTGGTGTTATATCTGCAGATAACCACTTATTTTGCTCATTGCCAATTGAGGGAAGATCCAAAGAATCTAGAAACTGTTTTACTGAGGGTAGCTCAGTTAATTCGGGTTGACTATATAAATTCCTGTAGTATATTTCAAATGATTTATGTATTTCGTCTGGGGAGAAACACATCTGGTTGGAAATGGGGTTTCTAATTTTAAAGATGGATCTGTCAAGCTGTTGTTGTTTTAGTCGCCAGGCTAATATTTTTTTCGCTCGGGGTCCATTTTCATAGTAAGTTTGTTTAATATATTTGAGATTAAGTATCACTTTGTCGTTGAGCTTCCGATTTAGGTCTACTTTTATTGCAGCTATTTGCTGTAGTAGAGCAGGGTCTTTGGTTTCAATATGTTTCTGCTCTAAAATGTTTAGTTGTTTAGTCATGTCATTGAATTGCTCAGATTTTTCTTTTTTCTTCCTTGATGCCCACATTATAATTTTTCCACGCAGTACTGCTTTTGCCGCATCCCATAATATACTTGGAGACATTTCTTCGCTGTTATTAAATTCAACATATTCTGTAAATTCCTTGTTAATGAATTCCTCAAATTTGTTATCGTTCAACAGAGCTGTGTTAAGTCTCCATATTGTTGTCTTAGGGTGAGAGTCTAAATGTAGTTTCAAGTATACCCCAGAATGATCCGACACATCCCTAGTACCAATACTACAGTCTAGGACCCTGTATCTGTCTGCTCTAAATAGGAAAAAGTAATCAATTCTTGAGTAAACACCATGAGGGTGGGAGAAAAAGGTGAACTCTTTAGCCAATGGGTGGCATTCCCTCCAGACATCCAATAAGCCAATCCTTTTAATCATTTTGTTTATATACAGGGATTCTGAGTTGATTTTTTTTAAAGGGTTTGAAGAATCCAGGGAAGGATGCAGTTGTGCATTCCAGTCCCCTCCACATACCAACACGCCAGATGTTTCAGTCAATATAAGATCAAATATTTTATCAATAAATGTTTTGTCATGTCCTGGAGGCC
Organism: Xiphophorus maculatus; assembly: GCF_002775205.1. Classification (NCBI taxonomy): domain Eukaryota; kingdom Metazoa; phylum Chordata; class Actinopteri; order Cyprinodontiformes; family Poeciliidae; genus Xiphophorus; species Xiphophorus maculatus. Next base: position 25,677,529 of record NC_036465.1, on the reverse strand, counting down.
TATATATGTTAAATAAAGTTACTTCGTTTGAGTCTAGTGTTCCCCTCACCAAAACGAAACGGCCTTCTTTGTCTGTAATTTGTTTGGATACCTGGAAGTCCACATTATTTGCAATTAATATTGCCACGCCCCTAGTGTTTCCATTTGAGTGGGAGGAATAAAATGTCTTTTTAAACCCCATTTTTTTTAATTTTTCATGATTCTGTTTTGTTAAATGGGTTTCTTGCCAGAAGATAATTTGTTGCTGTTCTCTCTTCATCTTAGCTATGAGCTTTCCTCTTTTAATTGGATTCTGTAACCCGTGCACATTAATAGTTATAAATTTATATTGCTGTTGGAGCATAAATCTTTAAATGGATAAATCCCTCTAACTTACACATCCAAGGTGACCTTAAAAATAAAACATTTGTAAAAATCAAAAACAAGGAACCTGAAACTTGAAAACATACTAAAGGAACGACTTCCAAAACAAAATGACTCATTAAGGAGTCCTGGGTGGAGAGAAAAATCCCCATGAGACTCTTTCCATGGGGGGTCTCTCCGGTGCAAACTGACATAGCTCGGTATGAGTTTAACTCAGTGCACGATCAGAGCCTTCAAACCGGCTCCCAAAACTACGGTCATGTGTTATCTATTTTATTTTTTTTTTATCAGTAACGTATTTCTAGTTAACATTAGCGAAGATTGAATGAAGGGATATTATGTCTGACAGTGTCTCTATACAGAAATGTTCAGTTCTTAGTCCACACGCTGGATCAGATCACTGATTGCTCATCTTACCGCATGGTTTTACCGAGCGGCGCTTAACTTGGAGAAGCGGCGGCGTCTCCAGCCTCATGGCGAAATCCGCTGAGTTTTTTCCGCGCTCTCTCTCCGTGTGCATCGGAGCTCCGTCGTTTGGCCTCCACCATCACCCAGGACAGTCTGTCCAGTTTCTCCATCGGCGCTGCCGTGAGATAACCATCGTTGCTATTGCCGTCGGGAGCGATACCTCTCTTCTGCAGGTCCTTCATGGCCTCCGCCGCGCTGCTATACGTGACCGGGCCGCCGTCAAAAAACACTCGGAGCTTCGCTGGCTGCGGGGTTTGGAAACGGAGACCTTTTTCTTTCAGAAGTTTTCTGATAGGGGCGTAAGCTTTCCTCTTCTTTTGGGTCTCTGTCGGGTAGTCCTGGTCGAAATAAACCCGCTGCTGGTTGAGGTGTACCTCTCTTTTCTTCCACGCGGCGCGAAGCACCAAATCCCTGGTTCTGAATGCCAGAAAGGCGATCACCACGGAGCGGGGGCTCGCATTCTGCGGCGGTTTGGGACCCAGAGCCCGGTGGCAGCGTTGTATAGCTAGATCCGTATCCTGGAGTGACAGCTCAGCCTTAATGAAACCGTCCATAAACTCCAACAAATTGTCTCCCTCTGTGTCCTCCGGAATCCCGTACACACGGATGTTGTTTCTGCGTGAGCGTGCTTCTAAATCAGTCAGTTTGGCTTGAATTTTATCTTGGTTGCTTATAGTTTGAGACAGCACCTCTTTCGCCGCCGCGGTCCACTCCTCCATTTCTGCCACACGTTTTAACGACTCCTCCGTTCTCTTCTGGTTCTCTTTTATGTCCGACACGATTTCGTTTAGTCTTCCATTAATCTCTTCTTGAAAACGTCTTAAATCTCTCTTCATGTCGGCGGAGAAGTCGTCACGAAAGCAGCTCAGCTCTTCCTTCACGTCTGCCCGGATAGCTACGATCTCTTTGTGGATAGCTCCGATGCTAGCCTGAAGCCCTTCCATAGCCACGTGCTGCTCAGATTCGCCTTCGTCAAACAGTGTTTTAAAAGTTCTCTCGTCTGTTTGTTTTGATTTACCGTTACTTTTTGATGCCTTTCCCCTTTTCATCATAAAATAATCGATTTTAGAGGGTTAATTCAGCTCTGGCAGGGGGGAATAAGACGACCGAGTTGGGAGCTCTGGTTCAATGCGTCTGCTCACCTCAGCGCCATAACCGGAAGTCAGAAGGTTTCTGTTTATATCGAAGGTTTGTGGCGCCTTTCTATCCTAAAGAAAGATATAAAACTTCAGATATTTCACAAAAAGATTCTAACATTCATGGAAAAACCTCACATAACCTTATATTAAAGCAGAAAGTACGGCGCCCACGTAAGAAAGGCTTACAGTATTCAATTATGCTGCATAACTGACCAGTATAGTGTTGCGAGGGAACGCAAAAGTTTTGCGAGGGAACGCAAAAGAAAAAAAATCCCCCATGTCCCCTAGAGGGCTCCGTACGCTTCAGCCTTTCGCATCAGCTCCTTTTTTCTCTCCTCTCCCTCGGGATATTTTTTAGCAAAGACAGAGTGTTTGCTCTTGAAATGTCTTTCAACATTTGACTTCTTGTTGTTTGCCAGTCTTTCGCCACATATTAAGCAGACTGGTGAACCAGTTTCATCAGCGGTGAAAGCAAAATGATCTGTCCACGTAGCATTAAATGTTCTGCCATCACTGTAAGCATGGTCCATGGGACGATCCACTTTTTTACTCTTGAATAAAATATGCATGAACCTTTGGGATGGATTATGAGTCTTTATTTTTCATTGAGCACACACACATTCTTGTACCACTCAGAGGACTCTCTGTGTATTGACTTCCATTTATGCCAAATGGAAGTCAATACATATATTTTTCCTTAATCCTAACAACTGAGTGTGTTCCTAACCTTAATCAAAACTAATCAATAAAAAATAATCCACACCATACTTCTAGAATTGAAATTAAAAAGTGAAGACAGGAAAATGTTGTCACTCCACAGATGATCTTTGATTGTTGGTGAAAAATGTCCTCTATATGTAGCATATACAAGCTCACACAAACACACTGACCACTGCAAAGGGTTCTTCAGAATCTATACAAGCTCTTCTTCTTTTGTCATTGCCTCCTTTTTTTTTACTTGTCTTTTTTCTACTTATCTGTGAAACATTATTTGTAAACCGTCAAAAGAAAACCTGTGGATAACACTGGGTACTTGTAAATATGTGGTCAAATGCATACACAAATATGAAGGAATTACATATAAAAATAAAAAGTACACAATTACAATTTCTACAAACGTTAAATTTCTGCACACATTTTTTTTTAACTACAACCTCACAAATCTGACCATTAGGAATTCAAACCCTCTTAGTCCTACAAATATTAAAGAAGTTCGCACGAGTCGCCTGATACACAGATAAAACTGCATTTACGCACTGATCCGGTTATGAGGACAAAAGCACTTTTGACTCATTTCACGCTTCAAACAGCCTCAGATTTGTGCACAAGTGGTGCGTTTAAATGCTGGTGAAAAGCTGGGTCATATGATTTTTACTCGCAGTCTAGTGTTTTCATCCTCTGAACGTTTGTCACTGTGCTTGTGCCGAAGTGGCAAAGACGTTATTTCGTTGGAAAAGGGAATATTTACGTACTTTTTTATCCACCTTATTCCGAGCCCCCATGAAGCTTTGCGTGATTTGTGGGCGCGACTTCCGCCGCAAACCGGAACCGCCGTTTGTTTACATGTTAGCAACTCGCTAACCGGCTTTCGTCAGAGCTTTTAGGCTATAAAACATGTGGGAACTCCAGCTATCACAGCTTAAATGTGGCAATATTGTTTTACCGCTACCTACAGCTAATGCGGGGAGGGATGGCGACTTGAAGAAATGGCCGCAAATAACCCGCACTAGCATGTTTAGCTACTTCACTGACTCAGTTGCTTCGGATGCAGATGCGGGTTTTCTTCCGTTGGCTTTTTGTCCACACAGTGAAATGATCACATATGAAGCATTTTGGTTTCTCTGTTCAAGTTTAGAATTTTTAGCCAAATTCTTTTTGTTTCCTTATCTGTCAGTAGGCGATGAAAACTTGCTGCAGCCACAAACTAAACTTGGTCAGATTAGAGTACAACCAGGAGCAGCACAACAGTTACCCCCCAAAAAACCTTCCAGGAATAAGGTGGATAATTCTCCAAAATTGTTTATAGACGTATTGTGCATTTTTGAGCGATACAGATGAGAATAAAATCTATCGTTAATCTCTTTGTTAAATAAATAAAAAATATTACTTATTTAACCCTCTATGTAGGGCAAGTCTAGAGTATTCACTCCCCTGGTTGGAAAATCCACATACTGGTTGCAGTGAGGGAGAACAGTCTTCATGTTGGCCTGGTTAAAATCCCCCAGCAAAGATGGATAGATATATCTATTTATATATAGTAATGGTAATATTAATAATAATTATTATTAACATCCATCCATTATAAATCACACTAAATCTTTTTGGACTGTGGGAGGAAGCCGGAGCGCCCGGAGAGAACCCACATATGGACATGGAGAACCAGAAAACCCCATGCAGACAGAACCAGGCTGGGATTCAAACCCAGGACTTTCTTACTGCAAGGCAGCAGTGTTACCCACTGAGCTACTGTGCAGCCCTGATGTTTTATTCACACCAAAGGAGAATTTAGAAACTAATTAAGCAAACAGTGATGACTTTAGATTGTGGCAGGAAGCCGGAGCGCCCGGAGAGAAACCTGCAAACAGGATGTTAACTTTTGATAATTTATTCGCAAAATTCAATGTTTCTTCCTCCTAGTGTCCCTTATATGACAGTAGGCTGACAGGAAGGAGAGGGAGGGAAGACATGCGGCAAATGTCGTCGGGTCCGGGAGTCGAACCCGCGACGACCGCGTCGAGGACTTGAGGCCTCCAAATACAGGTCGCGCTAACCCCTAAGCCACCACGGCACGCCCCCGGTCCCAACTTGTTTCCTCTTCTTCTGAGGTCGAGCTATCCCAAAAGTAGTAGGTTTTCTTTGGGGGAATCAGTAACATCCTGTTATACATTTCATGCTCTTCTGGGGTCAAAGTGCACCGTCTGGGGTATCTTTTCATTTGGGAACTTGGTACTTGTGGTTCCAGCAGTCTTTCTTCATCTTTTGAGTTTGAGGGGTACCTTGTGTCCTCGTTCAGGGCAGTTGTCTGGTTGTGGACAGTCTCACTGCCTGGAGCTCCACTGCTGTTCCTGCGTGTTGAACCTGACGCGCCGTCTGGGGAACATGTAAGGTCAGAGACCCCGGAGGATGTGTCATTTTTCGATATCTTCGCTGAACACTCCGGACATAAAATTGTTGAAATCGAAGGCTCAGCTTTGAGATTCGCCACAGTAGAAACTTCCCCAGCCGGGTCAGCTTGATCTCTGGGAACTGATGGAATCCCGTCCCAAAACAAATCTTTCTCAACCTCCTGGGAGGCACTTTCATCTGAATCATTTCCAGGAAAGAAATGGTCGAATACTTTCCTCATTCCTGTCGTCACCAGATATCCTAGTCCAAAACCAAGTGGAAAAATTAAAGGGTATGGCATTTTGGAAACACAAAAATTCTCTCTAGACACAAAACCTGATTCTCACTGAAGCGTTTGGATTCTAACTGATGTGTTGAGATTCAAGCAGTTAAAGCCTCAGAACTTCTTTGATCTGTTGTGATGTTTATGATGTCATCAGTGACCTCATCAGTGAGGTCACTGTGGTTCTGGGGAGGGTCCTGCTTCTGATCGTTGCTATGGGAACGAACAGATAAGTTCTGCCCGACTCAAACTGAAATAATGACCAAATATTTAATAAGTAATTTTTTTCTTTTCATTTATTTAACATGAATTGATTAACAATAGATTTCTACCCTGGTTTTCTGTACCTGCTGCCATATAAATTGTCTTTATCCATTATTAATTTGGTTCTGGGAGGAAATTGTTCAGATTTTATAAACATTTGCAAAACAAAATTTTCTCTAATCTTTCTTAACTCTCTGATAATGATCAAATTTTATATATTGTTGTTGCGCAACACCTCCCCCCTCTTCAGTCTCTCTCTCTCTACTTCCTCTTCTGAGAGGTGAGATGTGCTACCAGCTCTCCATCTATCGGGTTAATTGAGTTTCCTAAATCTGCTGGGTTTTATCCTGTCCAGAACTGAAGAAAACTCTGTTTAAGCTGGCATCGAGAAAAGAGTCGCCTGGTTCCTGACGAACTACATCCAGGTGTCCCAACCTTCTTCCCCCTGTGAATTAGCCAGACTGAGCAGCCTGCAGCCAACTAGTTTCACAGAGCTCACCTGTTAACGGCCGCTCTTCTCTTTATGACAACTTGCACTTGGTACAGAACCAGGTTGGTTTTAGTGACTCGGCGAGTCCCAAGGATGTTGTTTTACATATGGGCTACCAGCAACCTATAAAACATTTTCCACTTTTTCCTCTCCAGAATCAAACATCAGAGCTATTTTACAACCATCAAAGAACCTTAAGGTGACTCATTAACTGAATGTCCACAACATCTTTTAGATTTTCTTTATGCTAAGTATTTTATTAGTAAGGCAGTTTTGCAAGGGTCAGTGCAGCTTAATTCAGTAGCAGAAATAATCAAATAAGTAAAATCAATCATCTAGTTTATCTTTCCCTAATGCTGACACTGAGAACTAAAAAAGGGAACCTTTGAGAGAGACGGACGGAGCATGGCTTTTCAAACCCCAGACCTGGCCTGATGATGAAGAAGGTGCTGCAGCAGGAGGAAGATGTTGATCGATGAAGGCCGGGATCTCTGTAGGTCTGATGAGCTTCTTCTCCGCATGGATGGTGAGGTCACACAGGACTTGGGTGCTTGTCTTTGCCTTTGTCTTCATCTTTGTCTTTGGGGTCTGAACCCAGCTGATGAGAGAAGTGCCATTTGAAGCCACATGTTGCGGGGCTAACGGGTTGGTCCCTATGCACAGGACAGTCTTCGGCTCTGTGGCCCCGCCTCTTCTTCAGCTGCAGAGTTCTTTGTCCGTCTCGATCTTGGCTCGAAGCTGCCTGGAGGATCCAACCAAAGGTTCCTCTTTTGCACCCACCTTTTATAGGGTTTATCCACCATTTTGGTGCGTTTGCATTGGCTAGCACTGTTGCTGTGCTTGTTTCATTGTCTGTCTGCTCAGACAGATGATATCATATCCATCACTGTTTTACAGTGATGGATATGATACAAATTAAAAAATGATACAAATTAAAAAATGTTCTCTAAAGGATGTTTTCTTAAAGATCATTGAGGTTGTTTGTCATGTCATGATGCCTCTGTTGAGTTTGTTTATTAGCACATCAGTAAATATCTGCACATTTTGACAAGATGAATATTTCTGCTGCTGTGTGTCAGAAAAATCTGCTGATCTAAGTCAATTGGAAATATTTTTTTCAAGTTTCAGGATCAACAAACAAATCTTTTTGATTAAAACAATTTATACACTTAATGGCTCTGATATCATCTATAAATTAGTAACACCTTCTGATGACTTCCAAATCTCCAATACTCCATGAAAACAAAATCATTTCCTTCTGTCTAAATAATGTGTAAAGGGACGAACAGTAAAAGGTGAAAAGATGTTTACTGGTGTCTGAATCTGGATAAAAGTTGTTGGCTTTGTTCATTTTGAGCAAGTTAAACAAGCTAGCCAAAACTGACTGTCACTGTCGTTATTTTGGCTGCATTCAGACAGCAGCTATGAACTAAACAAAGTCATATGTCCACACAACTTCCCCACTCAACTAATTGGATACACCTGTTCAATTGGCCAACCACATGGCAGCAACCCAGTTCATTTAGGTCTCTATCTGTGGAGAATACAACCTGCTGAAGTTCAAACTGAATATCAGACCAGACAAAAACCAGACATTTAGTTACCAGATGGATTGTTTTGATCTAGTGAGATCTCTCTGGTTAAAGGACAAAATATCTGGCGAGCTGAGGTTCAGTGGATGAAGATACCTCTGATTAATGCCAGAGGTAACAAAGGCAATAATAGCTGGAATGACCATTTTCACAACACCTTATAACTGAGAAATCCCATCTCTGAATGAATAAGATGTTGAACCTAAAAGAAGATGAGCTACAGTAGCAGAAAACCAAATCAGGTGCATTTTCTTGACATCCTTTGGATCTTTTAGATAAAGTCAGTTTTATTTAAACTCCACAGCAACTTGGTTGTTGTTTCTGATCATATGTGCATTCTTCTTCTGAGGGTTACTTTCAGCAAATCGCCTTTATGCCTTCCCACATACTCCTGGTGTTGCTGGTGTCGTGGAAGAACTCCTGTATTTTCTGACTGTGGGTTTGCTTTGCTAACCTGATAGCACGGTTCAAGTTGGCTCTCGCTGTCCTCAGTGCCTCCTTGTCGCCAGACTTGAAGGCTGAGTTCCGTGCTTTTAGCATTTCCAGTACCTCCTTAGTCATCCAGGGTTTTTGGTTGGCCCGGGTGATAATGTTCTTAGTGGTGATGACGTCCTCTGTGCACTTGTTGATGTAGGCTGACACAGTCATGGCGTACTCATCGATGTTGATCTGGTCGTTGTAAGTGGCTGCTGCCTTGAACATCTCCCAGTCAGAGCACTCAAAACAGTCCTGAAGTGCCTCCATGGCCCCCTCAGTCCACATTCTCACCTGCTTCACTGTAGGTTTTGTTCTGATCAGCAGGGGCTTGTAAGCAGGAATTAGCATAACAGATAGGTGGTCTGAAGAGCCAAGGTGGGGGGGGGGGGGGTCTGAATGCTTCTTTGATGTTGGTGTAGGTCAGGGGTCGGCAACCTTTTCTATTCAAAGAGCCATTTGGGACCGCCTCCCAATAAAAAGAAAGCATTTGGAGCCACAACCCATTTTGACGTCATATATATAAAACCTATATGCTATGTACAAAAATCGATGTTGCGTTTATGAAATCAACGAACTGCTGCAGAGAACACAAAATTTTATTTCTGCATGTAACAAAACGCATTTTACACTTTGTTGATGCTCAATTTCAAACAAAACACCCTCTGTCTATTTGGGTCTTTGTATTTAAGAAATAAAAATCGAAACTTACCCAACCCGCACTGAAGGAAACATAGAAACAGAAAGCAGTCACCTGTCCTCCTCTTATTCAGGAGATAAAAATCGAAACTTATCCAAATATTATCCACCGGCACTGAACGAACCAAGCAAACCAAAAAATGCGCAGTCTGCTTCTGTGTCCCGTAGTACGGAGCCCTCTAGGGGACATTGGGGATTTTTTTCTTTTGCGTTCCCTCGCAAAACTTTTGCGTTCCCTCGCAATACTGTACTGGTCAGTTATGCAGCATAATTGAACACTGTAAGCCTTTCTTACGGTGGGCGCCGTACTTTCTGCTTTAATATAAGGTTATGTGAGGTTTTTCCATGAATGTTAGAATCTTTTTGTGAAATATCTGAAGTTTATATCTTTCTTTAGGATAGAAAGGCGCCACAAACCTACGATATAAACAGAAACCTTCTGTAAGTAGGAAAGAAATAAAAATCCGTCCTAATTTGGACTATTTCTGAGTTATTATCGCAGGTAATAAATCATCTGACAGTTTTGATTGTGTCTCTGTTGTGTTCGTAGTCTGAATGGTTTAAAGAGCTGCTTTCAGTGCCGCTCCATCTCAGCCTTAACAGACATAAACATGCAGTAAAAAATAAATCGATTTTCAATCAGTGTTTTGCACCAAACAGTTTTTACTGTTAACAAGTTTTTATTATTAAAAACACGACAAACTAATGATGGTAAAGGGATTAACTCTGGGTTAACTCGGGGAATCTCATCTGTCCGCGTATCAATCAACTCCAAACCTTTTCTTTGTTCTGTCACAATTATCGATTTATTCCATTTTGATGATCAGGCTCCAAACTTTGCAAGGACTGACCGCCCCGCTCACCGCTTCCTAAAACACACAAAGCCAGTATCCTTCACATTCATACCTGGTGACGTCACTCCCACGTCCACACACCTAAGTGTCAAAGCCTCCTGCTCCTGTCATATCAATAATTACTTATTTCATTCATATGGCTCTTACAGAGCTTCAGTGAAAACTTGTTTATTATTATTAACTGTTTGGTGCAAAACACTGATTGAAAATCGATTTATTTTTTACTGCATGTTTATGTCTGTTAAGGCTGAGATGGAGCGGCACTGAAAGCAGCTCTTTAAACCATTCAGACTAGAACACAACAGAGACACAATCAAAACTGTCAGATGATTTATTACCTGCGATAATAACTCAGAAATAGTCCAAATTAGGATGTATTTTTATTTCTTTCCTACTTACAGAAGGTTTCTGTTTATATCGTAGGTTTGTGGCGCCTTTCTATCCTAAAGAAAGATATAAAACTTCAGATATTTCACAAAAAGATTCTAACATTCATGGAAAAACCTCACATAACCTTATATTAAAGCAGAAAGTACGGCGCCCACGTAAGAAAGGCTTACAGTGTTCAATTATGCTGCATAACTGACCAGTACCGTATTGCGAGGGAACGCAAAAGTTTTGCGAGGGAACGCAAAAGAAAAAAAATCCCCCATGTCCCCTAGGGGGCTCCGTACGCTTCAGCCTTTCGCATCAGCTCCTTTTTTCTCTCCTCTCCCTCGGGATATTTTTTAGCAAAGACAGAGTGTTTGCTCTTGAAATGTCTTTCAACATTTGACTTCTTGTTGTTTGCCAGTCTTTCGCCACATATTAAGCAGACTGGTGAACCAGTTTCATCAGCGGTGAAAGCAAAATGATCTGTCCACGTAGCATTAAATGTTCTGCCATCACTGTAAGCATGGCCCATGGGACGATCCACTTTTTTAGTCCTGAATAAAATATGCATGAACCTTTGGGATGGATTATGAGTCTTTATTTTTCATTGAGCACACACACATTCTTGTACCACTCAGAGGACTCTCTGTGTATTGACTTCCATTTATGCCAAATGGAAGTCAATACATATATTTTTCCTTAATCCTAACAACTGAGTGTGTTCCTAACCTTAATCAAAACTAATCAATAAAAAATAATCCACACCATACTTCTAGAATTGAAATTAAAAAGTGAAGACAGGAAAATGTTGTCACTCCACAGATGATCTTTGATTGTTGGTGAAAAATGTCCTCTATATGTAGCATATACAAGCTCACACAAACACACTGACCACTGCAAAGGGTTCTTCAGAATCTATACAAGCTCTTCTTTTTTTGTCATTGCCTCCTTTTTTTTACTTGTCTTTTTTCTACTTATCTGTGAAACATTATTTGCAAACCGTAAAAAGAAAACCTGTGGATAACACTGGGTACTTGTAAATATGTGGTCAAATGCATACACAAATATGAAGGAATTACATATAAAAAATAAAAGTACACAATTACAATTTCTACAAACGTTAAATTTCTGCACACATTTTTTTTAACTACAACCTCACAAATCTGACCATTAGGAATTCAAACCCTCTCTTAGTCCTACAAATATTAAAGAAGTTCGCACGAGTCGCCTGATACACAGATAAAACTGCATTTACGCACTGATCCGGTTATGAGGACAAAAGCACTTTTGACTCATTTCACGCTTCAAACAGCCTCAGATTTGTGCACAAGTGGTGCGTTTAAATGCTGGTGAAAAGCTGGGTCATATGATTTTTACTCGCAGTCTAGTGTTTTCATCCTCTGAACCTTTGTCACTGTGCTTGTGCCGAAGTGGCAAAGACGTTATTTCGTTGGAAAAGGGAATATTTACGTACTTCTTTATCCACCTTATTCCGAGCCCCCATGAGGCTTTGCGTGATTTGTGGGCGCGACTTCCGCCGCAAACCGGAACCGCCGTTTGTTTACATGTTAGCAACTCGCTAACCGGCTTTCGTCAGAGCTTTTAGGCTGTAAAACATGTGGGAACTCCAGCTATCACAGCTTAAATGTGGCAATATTGTTTTACCGCTACCTACAGCTAATGCGGGGAGGGATGGCGACTTGAAGAAATGGCCGCAAATAACCCGCACTAGCATGTTTAGCTACTTCACTGACTCAGTTGCTTCGGATGCAGATGCGGGTTTTCTTCCGTTGGCTTTTTGTCCACACAGTGAAATGATCACATATGAAGCATTTTGGTTTCTCTGTTCAAGTTTAGAATTTTTAGCCAAATTCTTTTTGTTTCCTTATCTGTCAGTAGGCGATGAAAACTTGCTGCAGCCACAAACTAAACTTGGTCTGATTAGAGTACAACCAGGAGCAGCACAACAGTTACCCCCCAAAAAACCTTCCAGGAATAAGGTGGATAATTCTCCAAAATTGTTTATAGACGTATTGTGCATTTTTGAGCGGTACAGATGAGAATAAAATCTATCGTTAATCTCTTTGTTAAATAAATAAAAAATATTACTTATTTAACCCTCTATGTAGGCCAAGTCTAGAGTATTCACTCCCCTGGTTGGAAAATCCACATACTGGTTGCAGTGAGGGAGAACAGTCTTCATGTTGGCCTGGTTAAAATCCCCCAGCAAAGATGGATAGATATATCTATTTATATATAGTAATGGTAATATTAATAATAATTATTATTAACATCCATCCATTATAAATCACACTAAATCTTTTTGGACTGTGGGAGGAAGCCGGAGCGCCCGGAGAGAACCCACATATGGACATGGAGAACCAGAAAACCCCATGCAGACAGAACCAGGCTGGGATTCAAACCCAGGACTTTCTTACTGCAAGGCAGCAGTGTTACCCACTGAGCTACTGTGCAGCCCTGATGTTTTATTCACACCAAAGGAGAATTTAGAAACTAATTAAGCAAACAGTGATGACTTTAGATTGTGGCAGGAAGCCGGAGCGCCCGGAGAGAAACCTGCAAACAGGATGTTAACTTTTGTTAGTTTATACGCAAAATTCAATGTTTCTTCCTCCTAGTGTCCCTTATATGACAGTAGGCTGACAGGAAGGAGAGGGGGGAAGACATGCGGCAAATGTCGTCGGGTCCGGGAGTCGAACCCGCGACGACCGCGTCGAGGACTTGAGGCCTCCAAATACGGGTCGCGCTAACCCCTAAGCCACCACGGCACGCCCCCGGTCCCAACTGGTTTCCTCTTCTTCTGAGGTTGAGCTATCCCAAAAGTAGTAGGTTTTCTTTGGGGGAATCAGTAACATCCTGTTATAAATTTCATGCTCTTCTGGGGTCAAAGTGCACCGTCTGGGGTATCTTTTTATTTGGGAACTAGGTACTTGTGGTTCCAGCAGTCTTTCTTCATCTTTAGAGTTTGAGGGGTACCTTGTGTCCTCGTTCAGGGCAGTTGTCTGGTTGTGGACAGTCTTACCTCCTGGAGCTCCACTGCTGTTCCTGCGTGTTGAAGCTGACGCGCCGTCTGGGGAACATTTAAGGTCAGAGACCCCGGAGGATGTGCCATTTGTCGATGTTTTCGCTGAACACTCCGGACATAAAATTGCTGAAATCGAAGGCGCAGAACAAACTTCCCCAGCCGGGTCAGCTTGATCTCTGGGAACCGATGGAATCCCGTCCCAAAACAAATCTTTCTCAACCTCCTGGGAGGCACTTTCATCTGAATCATTTCCTGGAAAGAAATGGTCGAATACTTTCCTCATTCCTGTCGTCACCAGATATCCTAGTCCAAAACCAAGTGGAAAAATTAAAGGGTATGGCATTTTGGAAACACAAAAATTCTCTCTAGACACAAAACCTGATTCTCACTGAAGCGTTTGGATTCTAACTGATGTGTTAAGATTCAAGCAGTTAAAGCCTCAGAACTTCTTTGATCTGTTGTGATGTTCATGATGTCGTCTGTGACCTCATCAGTGAGGTCACTGTGGTTCTGGGGAGGGTCCTGCTTCTGATCGTTGCTATGGGAACAAACAGATAAGTTCTGCCCGACTCAAACTGAAATAATGACCAAATATTTAATAAGTAATTTGTTTCCCCATTTATTTAACATGAATTGATTAACAATAGATTTCTACCCTGGTTTTCTGTACCTGCTGCCATATAAATTGTCTTTATCCATTATTAATTTGGTTCTGGGAGGAAATTGTTCAGATTTTATAAACATTTGCAAAACAAAATTTTCTCTAATCTTTGTTAACTCTCTGATAATGATCAAATTTTATATATTGTTGTTGCGCAACACCTCCCCCCTCTTCAGTCTCTCTCTCTCTACTTCCTCTTCTGAGAGGTGAGATGTGCTACCAGCTCTCCGTCTGTCGGGTTAATTGAGTTTCCTAAATCTGCTGGGTTTTATCCTATCCAGAACTGAAGTAAACTCTGTTTAAGCTGGCATCGAGAAAAGAGTCGCCTGGTTCCTGACGAACTACATCCAGGTGTCCCAACCTTCTTCCCCCTGTGAATTAGCCAGACTGAGCAGCCTGCAGCCAACTAGTTTCACAGAGCTCACCTGTTGACGGTCGCTCTTCTCTTTATGACAACTGGCACTTGGTACAGAACCAGGTTGGTTTTAGTGACTCGGCGAGTCCCAAGGATGTTGTTTTACATATGGGCTACCAGCAACCTATAAAACATTTTCCACTTTTTCCTCTCCAGAATCAAACATCAGAGCTATTTTACAACCATCAAAGAACCTTAAGGTGACTCATTAACTGAATGTCCACAACATCTTTTAGATTTTCTTTATGCTAAGTATTTTATTAGTAAGGCAGTTTTGCAAGGGTCAGTGCAGCTTAATTCAGTAGCAGAAATAATCAAATAAGTAAAATCAATCATCTATGGCATGGCGTTGCCTGTAATAAATTGAGACCGTTTCCCTGGCTCCTCATCTCTAGGGCTCTTAATTTGGCAGAGTTTGCTGAAGGTTTGCAGTTTCCATCCAAATGACAAAACCAGCTGTATGGTTTCTGCAACACAACAACAGCAAGAACATAAAGTAATTATACATATAATTTCTACGTCATATGCGACGTTCAGCTCGCTAAATTAGCTCTTATCTGATGAATTACACTGCAAACATGCAAAACAATCACAACAAGCACTGTTGCAGGAATTGCATAACATGACTAAACATGTCAACATCGTATGAAACAACATAAACTCACGTTTTCAATTACGCATACAAAGTTCCTTACGTGTGTGTGTGTATATATAAGAATAATATAAACTTTGGACTATGGGAAGAAGCCGGAGGAAACATCATTTTGGTGCTATATTCACTTTTCTTTTCTTTTTTTTTTTGCTCACACCCATGGAGACGTTAGAGAGATCGATTGACAAAAGTCTTGATTTTCGTCCATGACAGGAAAACAACACGGTGTCTTTAAGTTGTAGGAGACAATCTCTGACTCCTCACCTGGCAAGTTCGAAGGGAGGTCATGGTCACACGGCTGCGCTGAGCCGCCCCCCCACACTGATCACACTCACCAATGTACTCGTCACGCATGTGCTGGATAGACCTTGTCTCGTGTGATTTTAATCGTTTCTTATTCAATGGAAACATAAAGTTCTGTTTTTTTGACATTGACTGAATAACAGCAACATTTCTGTAATGGAAACACAGCCTGTGATCAGGGGCCACATAAAATCAAAACGAAGGCCTACCAATGACCCTCAAGCCACACTTTTGACACCCCTGTGTTAAAGAAGGATCCAATTCAATTGACAGTTTGGAGGCGGCTAGAGCAGATTGAGACTTCCAGTATGGTGTGTTTTGTTAGTCAGAGTAATCAGCAGCTGGGGAAAAAGCCCTGGAGGACTTGGTGAGAGAACAACAAGGTGAGCTTGCACAACCGTCTCTTTTTTTTAAACGGTTGTGCAAGGAGACGGCGCAGAGCTCCACGCCCACACAAACCCACACACTTCCCAAGAAAGACACGGGCATCAAAATTAAACTCCATGGAAAGGAGGAATCAAACCTTCCACAGCACATCTGGACTTGTTCGAAAAAGGCTTCCGATTGGGGGGGGGGAGATATTAAAATTACTCAAATAGAAGTAAAATAGTACAGTGTAGAAAAAAAAATACTCCTAAAACTACAGCTTCTTTAACTCTGCAGAGACGTGGCGCCAAAACAAGTGGCTATACGAAGCATCATTGTGCACAATTACCACTTAAAACGCAATAAAACTTGTTGAAATGTTTCCTTCTAAAGTGTAGGCTCAGGGAGAGTGAATCCATGTTATCACATCTACCTAAAACTAACGACATAATAAAAACTGAAATTGAGAAAACATTTCCGTTATCTGAAATAAAAACGGTAATTAAACTATAACCACCTGGAGCTATCATGCGTTTATAAAACCAACTAAAAATACTGAAATTACAGATATAATATCCTTAGCTTACGTGTTTATGAATGATATTTATCCGTCTTCCGAACTGATGAGAAGTTTACGTCAGCTGTCGGCAAATTACGGCACTCCACACATGCGGCACTTAAGCTAAAATGGCGACAGTAAAGTTGGTGCGCCAGAGTCACTTCTTTGTTCAGCAATAATTTCAAACATTTTTATTTTATTTTATTTTTTGTTGAGTATTTATTACACAATCGATGTAAACATAATCACAATACTTTAAACTTTTTGACTTCTGCACCAAAAATTAAAAAGTATGACAAAACTGAAACTAGCACCGTAACTGAGAAAAACTGAAAATGAAACTAAACACTGTTAAACTAATAACTAACAAACACACTTTAAAAACTAATTTAAAAGCCAACTGAATGAAATCATGCTAAACTATAATGAAAACCACAAAACTGTATAACACTAGTGTGAAACATATGCTGGGCACTTGTGATCTTTAAGCCACCATAAGATCTAGTGTTTTATCTCCGTCCCTTACCATGACTCAGGCTGATTACGATCAGCGTTCCAACAAGGTCTGACCTGATCTCTGTGTAAACCAACCTGGGCCAACCCACTTATTACACAGAAACACAAATGAAGATGCTTAGAAGAAACTGAAAGTGGCTGAAGGAGGCGGACTCAGACGGGCAGAGGCAGAAGAGGCTCATTGCAGTACAGAAGTCACTCCAGTCTTTCAGTCAGAGCAACCAGAGAGACCAAGGTGAGTCCCTGCATTCAATTATTTCTCTTTCTCTGGTTTAACAACATATTTTTGTTTAGTGCTGACTTTGTAGTTCTTCCTCTGCTGCATTTTATGAACACAGAGATTTTGACCACCCCTCAGGTCAGCGGTTTTGATAGCTCCGCTTTTCTAATCCACCGCTTTAAGCTCTGACCATCATATTGTGTTCACAGAACAAGAAAAACAGGTTAAGTCAATTCTTTGCGTATTTTATTTTCACAGAATGTCAGTCAGTCACAATTTGTTCCCATTTCTTTAGCGGACTCTGAAAAACAGCCTGAAATCTTTTCAGAACATTTTCCAACAGCCAAGGTTGATTCTCAAAGAGCTGCAGGCTGAAAACTTGGATTAGATATTTAAATCAGCAGCACAAATGGCAAATGTCTGATTTGCAAACATAACAAGCTTTCAATTTCACTGCACGCCTCGCCACATTTGTTTTGCAAGCTCCTCTGCACCCGGAGCTCTATTATTAGCTGAAAGAGAAACCACCATCCTTTTGAGGAAAGACGCAAACTGTGGTGTCTGACCAGATTTCAGATTATGAAAACACAAAATTCAAAACAATTTGCTTTAAATATCTTATAAGACTTGAAATAAGACAAAACTAACTTACAAGTGACTTTTTAGCAAGATGTATAAGGTTGTTTTACAGGGGCAGTGTGATGTAAAATTTACTTTTTGGAGCTTTGCATCATGTTATAATGCTATTCCCACATCAAAAACATACCTGGAGTGTTGCCTTTTTCCTTTCATCTCCCATGACAACCATTCAGCTGTGCAAAACACCTGTGTGGACCTAGCTCCGCCTACAACGACAAAGCTCCGGCAGTCATCAAGCTTCTGTGTTTTTATAACAACTGAAGTTAAACTTATTTGATGGTTCTATAAAATGGAACTATGTGCCTGGAAAAAATAATACTGCCTCTATAAGTGAGTATTTTTCATCAATACACATAAACTAGTCCCTTATCTATACTCAAGACAAGTTCATTAAGTTGGTTAGATATTTGCACTAAAAAACTAGACAAAAATACTTGGTAAGTTCTGCTGGGTTTTTTTAGCGTACCTCACTGAGCTCACAGACTTTCTTTTTTAATCTTCGGACAGATGCATTGCCTTAGAGATGAGGACGCTCTCATCCCGTCACCTCGTGGAAGTTTACCAAAAGTTTGTGGCGCATTGGTGGCTGCCATAGCAACCGGGGGACTCCTGCTTCTGTCTCCTGGTAGGCTAATTCACCTGGTAGCTTTAGCAACACTCATAGTGACTCTTGGGCCCCTGCTGCATGGACTCTATCTGCTGCTTGAGGAGCTGCTGCACCATTCAAACACAAGGTTAGCATGTCTTGATGTCTTCACTAACTTTCAGCTCGGTTTGGCGTTGTGACAAAGACTTCCTCTCATGGCTGTCAGTTATTAGACACTTTAGATATTTCAATATTACTTTTGTACTTTGAGGTCAGATCATAGAGAAACCTAACAAGCCTAATTGCATTGCTATTAAGCATTGAGTCCAGTAAGCAGATAAAAGTCTCATTATCAAGTCTTTTGTAACCTCTAGCAAGTTGTGTCCCCATTATTGTCGTGTGTTAAGCTCATCCATGTTGCCATCAACTCTGACTAGCTTCCCTGTCTCTACTGAAAACAATAACCACGCAGCATGTTCCACTTCCATTCCAGGATGGCGTTTTCAGAGTGATGTTAGTTTGCTGTAATGTAACATTTTACATGTAGAAAAGTTGATATTGGTCCCATCTGTCCCCGACTTGTCCTGTTGGAGGATTTAAATTGTGCTACCATAGTACATGTGTCTGTTTGGACCTGTGACTTCGTTCTTCGTGCTTTCCTTCTTGACGTTTTTCAGGTACCGAGGTCGGTCGCTGCTCGGCCACGTCCTGCCAGCCTGTGGATTGGGGCCCAAGACTCTGCTGGCGGCAGCAATGGCCGCCCTCCTGCTGTACCTCACCAGGCACTCTCTGATGCACAAAGGCCAAAGCTGGGAGCTTGTTGTTCTGGTCCCTGTGCTTTACGCGCTCTTCAAATGCCTGGGAGTCCTGGTGAGATACAGACTCCACACACACGCACACACAGTAGGAGTTTTTCTGCTTCTTCTTTGTTGTCATTCAAAAAGACTAAAATGTGCCTAAACCCTACGTTCAGAGCCAACCACTGGTTGCTCCAGGCAACTAACAGTTGACTCTACACTTTACCAAGAACGGGCTCTGCTTATTTGTTCCTTAGACTCATTGTGAGGTCAGATGTGTCTGTTCTTTGCCTTCTAGCTGATTGTAAAAACAACTTTCTTGCTACTCAGAAAAGAAGGTCCTTAAATGGCCTTTTTAGTTTGCTCCGAATATTTCGGAAGGACTCCGCTGTCTCCTGAGCTGAGGTCCGTGTGTGTGGCTGTGCAGGGTCCGTCGGAGGTGGAGGTGTCGGACATCTGCGAGGAGAGGAAGATGAACGTGGCGCACGGCCTGGCCTGGTCCTTCTACCTCGGTTACCTGCAGTTGGTGCTCCCAAGTCAGTAGCGGAGCACAAATACACGCTAGCATACTTTTCCACATCGTTTCATGTTACAGCCACAAACTTCAGGGTCTTCTATTTTTATTTAGCTTCATAGCAGTGAATATTTATGAATCAGAAATAGAAGGGTTCATGATTTTCCAAATACTATAAAAAAAAAAACAATTTGGGAAGTGTAGTATGCATTTGTTTTTAACCTGTTGAGTCAATATGTCTGTCCTGTCCTCATCTTTCATTGCCTTGTTGGACTCGACATTCAGAAAAGCTCCTCTCCAAAATGACCACACCAGCTGTGTTCTCTTAACTAATGCCAATTGAATTAGGGTAAAACTGAGAAGTGAACATATAAACTTTCATTAATACAGCACTTGAATCTACAATAAATTTGCTCTGGAGAAAATATTGCAGCTCAAACTTGTAAAAGTTCCTGTAAAATAAACGCTGTCTCCTAATTAGCTGAATTACTTTTAATAAACAGAAATATTAACTGCAAATTTTGGTTACATACCAACAATGCTTTCAAATATCATCTCCAACTTGAAGAGGTTGGAGTGTTGCTGAGAGAAAACCATGCTTTCAATAATAATGGCAGACTCTTGAATGCAGTACCTACTTCTGCCACTAGATGTCAGCAAAGTGAACATTACTACAGCATATTACCGGGACATGTCACGAAACTGACGGGTAACGGCACAATATTGTAGAAATATCTTTCACTGCAGTTGAAACTGTACGTTTTTGTTCACTCCAACAGGTTTTCTAGAACCTGAATAAAACACAGTGATGTTTGTGGCGGTACCATAACAGTTCAGTGGGGGGTTTATAAATACTTGTACAAGGTTAGCTCTAAGAGAGTCTGTATGGATCCGTGCAGGTTTGGAGAAGTCCATCGATTCTTTTCGCGGCTCTCATCGCGACAGCTTCTGGGGTCGCGGCTCCCAGAAGCTCCTCATCCTCATTCCACTTAACGCCAACATATCGCACAAGCTGGAGGACGAAGACGGCAACATCCAGTTCTACGACAGCCTCCCGAACAGCGAGCTGGACAGGGCCGGGGTCCGGGGCCGCGTCTACAAGCACAGCGTCTACAGGGTGAAGGACAAGCGCGGGAAGGTAGGTGAACGTAAAGAAAACACAGCTCCTTCACAGGTGTTCTGAGTCTGCTGAGTGTTTGTGCTGCGATTAACATGACTGGGTTTTAGCCACAAATGGCACCTTTTCCAATACGGTGCCATTTGTAATGTGAACTTTATTCACTCCAACAGGTTCTAGAAAACCTGTTGGATATTTGGCAAATACTCAAATTTGAGGGCTTGTCTGGATGGAAAAGCAACAATTTCTTCAAAGCAAATGAAAACATTAGTATTTAAAGGTTTAAATCAAATTCATAACAGATTTATCAGTCAGAATTATGTGGCTGGTTTCCAATGTTTCCGGAGTTTTAGTGTGAAGCTTCGACCAGCTGATAATTTCATTTTTATTTTAAAAACTAGGACATAAGAAAGTATAACAAAATTAAAAATAGTTGTTTTTAGCTTTTGTGCTCTGATAATTGACTATCATCATAGGTTAAATTACACCAGAAGTATAAGAGAGTGTAGTCACTTCAGACTTTTACTAGTATAATCTAAAATAAGTAAACATTCTATTTGTTTTTCTTTTGTTATTCTTCCTGAAGCTTAAAAGTTTCACAGAATATGAGAAGGACTTCATCGTCAACGAGTAGGTGGAATAAAATCAAACGTACATGTTTTTTGTCTTATTGTATGAAGTGGAATCAGACAAAGCTTCTCCTGTTTTAGCCCAGTTACAATCAAAGTTATTTCTATTAGCAAAATGCCGCAATAATGACAAAATATGCCTTCAAAATCAAAAGTAGTGGCATTGAAACTCTTCTGGCAGCTTGTTTTCCTCCCCTGCATTACCGCCACCTTGTGGCCAAACATAAAAATTCACCCACAAGGAACTTGAGGCACCATAACAGCGTCATCTGAATAATTGAATAATTACACTCATTATACCGCAAAAATAATCTATGAAACATGTTTCCATCTTAGTGCCCGTCTTTATTCATGTTTCTGAACTTGAGGACTTGGAGTAACATTTCAGAAAAATAATGTACGTTATTAATATTGTGCTGTGATGTAATTAAAACCCTGCCTTTTGTCTGTGTGTAACCAGGCCCATGACTGCGCTGTGGAGTATGCGACCCCTCTGTTGACTCTGTACCGCATGTCCCAGGAGAGAAGCGCAGGTTTTGGGGCGTCTGAGCGCAGGCAGCAGGTCCTTCTCTTCTACCGGACCCTGAGGGACGTCCTGGACCAGTCTCTGGAGTGCCGCAACCGCTACAGACTCATCCTGATCAAAGGTACCAAACTGGCTCTACAGTTTTTCTCAGTCGCTTTGGGGCATTTCTCACAACAGAACTGAAAGTCTCAAAACTACTTGTTCAATCGTCAAGCCATTGAACATTAAAAAAAAAAAGCAGTTTTATATTCCTGTGCAAGTGGTTATGTACAATCATCTGCTTTTTTTCTACATTTTCAATTGGTTTTACTCAAGTTGATTGAGATGAGTATTAAACGGGTCTCTGTTGAATTGTCTCAACATCCACATTTAAGCAAAAGTTTGTCGAATAAGTCTTAACATGCAGAATACTTGAACAAGTTGTCATAATGTGTCAGTGTGTGAAGCATTAGATCGACCGATTTTCTGAAATAGGTTGAAAGTGCATCTCGTTAGCCATCCACTAGCAAGTATATAGTGTATATCGCCAGAGTACAACACATTTCTGACAATGGAAGGACAAGGACTTGGACGCGGTCAGCAGCCAGAGAAGAAGAAGAGGAAAAGGAGTGAGGTTGTGATGCATAAGCATAAGCATGAATTTCGTCCAGTCTCCTGCCATTGATCACCCATAATAACAATTTACATTTCCTGTCATCAAAACTTTAGCCATACATAGTTTAAGAGAGAACATCCATCCCCCTGGGGTACATTGTAATATCGACAACATGACTAATCAATGTGTCATATCCGAACGCAATGAAACCAGGACTTGCCATTCTGAGACACTGACATGTTCACTGACACAGATATTTACTTTTGAGAGATGAACTAAGGATTTTGAGAAATGGTGTTTTGGTGTTTGTACAAATTGTTTTGAGAAATGCGTTTCCTGTTTTGCAAATGCCAAGGGGGATTTGAGAAATGCAAACATGAGAAATACTCTGATCTAATCCCTGCAACCCCAGAATCATGTTTGGAAAATGTGAGAATCAATATTACTTCTTTTCTGAGATGGAATTATGAGGGGAAACATTTTCTCAAAGCTTCTTCAGAATCTCAGAAACCAACAGCGACAATAGAAATCACATGACGTTACTGAGTGAAATAGAGTAGTTTGAAACCCTAAAACAAAGGTTGAAATGCATCTTCCTCCTGTAGATGAGCACGAGGACGACCCTAACTTCTTGTCCAACACTATCCTGCGGCATCTGGAGCAGCAGAACAAAGAGGAGTTCTGTCTGAACGGAGCGCCGCAGCAGGAGACCAACAAACCCGTGGAGGTGGAGGACTGGCACAACTCTGAACCAATGAGCCGAGAGCCCACGCTGATGATCAGCCTAGACAGGCCTCAGCCTCTGAGAGGGCCCGTCGAGGACACAGACAGCTTCAGAGCAACTTAAACTGAAGCCCACGGACTGAGGAACACACACACACACACACACACACACCACTGCACTGCCTTTCCCCACAGACTAGTTCCTGGATTTCGGTCAACACTCATTGGAGAGCTTAAAGCAGTCTGACTTGTCATTATCAACCTGTCTTGTGTTGCTGTTGCGTGAGTTTCCTGCTTACGAAATTCATAATCTGGATCTTAAAACAAACAGACTTTGAATCGGCGAAGCTGTTTACTGTGTCTTTCTTTATTTCCCCCCCAAAATGTGTTAAATCAATTAAAGCAAGCCCACAGCATCATGGACCCTCCGTTTACTGCAGAACTCGCTTCACTTGGGTCCAAAGAATAAAACTAACTTCCTCTGTCCGTATGATTCATCCCACAGAGATGAATCATATTTATTTAGGTGCATTTTAGTGTTGGCCTCTCATCACTAAAACTATTATTTTCAAATGTATTATTAATCCTGTTGAACATGCTCTGTGCTAGAGGCGTGCTACACGCAATATTTTGGTATTGATCCAGTACGAAGTCAAACCTGAGCCAGTATTGCCAATACTGATACCGATACTTGATTATTTAAGCTTGATACATCACCAAACGCAAGACTTTTAGGCGTTGTGGTTTTTTTCTGTAACTTATTTTATTCAAACGTAGGTTAGAATTTGGACAAAGTTTACAGGTGTATAAATGTATAAATGATCAACAGAAAAAGAAAACAAATCTCTGTATTTCTTACAGCAAAAAAAAAAACAATTATTCTGCAACCTGTATTCAGAAAACCAGTCATGTTGTGAAAACTGGAACATTTTACTTGAAGAAGTGAAAAAATATATCTTTTGTTTGTGTAAACTCGTTCTTTCAAAGAAATCTTATTTAGTCGGTTTTAATAAATGAATAAAGAGCAGATTTTGGTGCACCAAAGTTCACTTTTGAGGAGAAGTTATGGGGTAAATGTGATCCTGTCTAAATGAAATTAAAGAAAATGTAAAAAGTGTGGTTATTAAAAAACAAATACTTTCTTGTACTGAACATTTTTCAACTGTAAGATTTGAACTTGCCTGTAATATTTTTGCCCCAACTAAAAATACAAAAAGTCTCCATCTCCTTCCACCTCCTGTGCTTCTTGAATTGCAGTTGAACGCTGCACAAAATTTTTAGGCCGACCAGAGTTTTGCTCCGCATCAGAGTTCGATTGCGCGTTCACGCCTCGCCAAACGGACCAAGACCGGCCCTCCAGGACCGACTTTGGGCACCCCGGAAACGACCGAGACCCTTTTCCCCCGAACGCGGAAGCTGACGTGCAAACAGCCCATTGAACATGGCGTCAGGAGATTCATTTATGTGTGAACAGATATACAAACTGAACTACTTTTAAACAGCTTGCTAAAATGTAAAGCTAATAAAACACGAGACAATGTCGATTGGGAGTCATGTTAAACGAAATGTATTGGCTCGTTATTTGGCGGAGACTGTAATGCCCGGGACCTAAATCTGTTTTCCCATGTTCACACGCAAACACACATACTGGGTTTTGTCAAATCTCGACTTCGGTCGGAGTTTTTTTAAAATATAATGAATCCTTTTTAGTGACGTTAAAAAGCATTTGCTTGGATAAAAGGCCAAAACACAGAAAAATGTATTCGGTTTCCCAGATAGGCCTGAGTTAACGTCCCAGTACAGACATTCTAACTTAACACACACACACACACACACACCCACCCACACACATCTTTATATATGAGAATTAACATGATAGCATAAAACTTGACCTGGTCATGCTGATGATCTTAGCGTGCTTTAATCAAATAAGAATAATAATTAAAAAAACAAAAACAACAGCAAGGCCCTCGTGGCTGCAGTCATGTGAGACTACAGCAGGCAGGTCAGACCTGTTCACCAGCAACACCAGCAGCACCAGCAGCTGACACAGCCAGCACTGCTGATGACGGACGGTCACAACCAGGTCAGTGGGCCAGTGTTTACACTCCTCAGATTAATAACAAAGGCAGAACGCAATCATCTGCAAGCCGTGAAGAAAAGAAAAAAATCTAAATCTACAAAAACACCAGCTTTTATCTCCCTAAGGTATTTTTTAAATTCTCATTTGCCTTCAGCTTGAGATTTTAGACAAAGAATCTGTGAAGAAGATGCCAAGTTCAGCCAATAAATATGAACGTCTTTACACATGAAATTACAATTTTAGAATGGGAGGAGTGGATTCAGTTGTAAGACAACATTTCGATCTGTTCACCTGATGACTGTGACTCATATAGTCGTACTCTGAAGGTTTCAGGCTTACTTCCTCCTGTCACATGTCCATGTGTCTCAAGGCATTTAACCCCACGTTGCCTACTGATTTGCATATTGGTATAAATGTGAGCTCTAATGTAAAGTGCTTTGAGTGGCCAGTAGGAGCGGAAAGACGCTGCATAAGTTCAGTCCCCATGTCGTTTGATCGACTCGTCAGTCCAAACAATCAAAATTGAAAGTCACCACCGCCAGACATGAGCTTCAGAAGACGAGTCTTCCAACTGAGAACAGGCTGTAAATGTTGAAATAACATCTGAAATTTAACTTATGTTTAACTCAAGTCAATATTCAACACAACGAAAAGAAAATCTGGAAGGTAATCACTGCACCTCCTATCGTTCCCTTCCTGATCCAAACAGCCTTTCACCCTCTGGTTCCTTCTAAACAACACAATCTCTCTACCTTCACAGCTGATTCTCCCCGGCATGGCTTCCGTGTCAGGTTCCGTGTCGGTTCTGCTGTTGTATCAATCTTCCAGACCACGGCACTGAGGTCCTCTGGCTCTGCTCTGCATCCACAGAACCAGAACCAAACACGGAGAAGCGGCATTCAGCTTCTACGCACCACAAATCTGGAACAGACTTTCGGAAAACAGAAAAAACACCCGAAACAGTAACAGTGTTCCCATTACAAACGTACGTGAAGACTTGTCGATATTCTGAAATGTTGAAAAAAAAAAACACAATTATGGCATTTCCATTAACTGCGAAACAAAATGAAAATCACACGTGAATAAGTTTGTTCATTAAAATCATGCCACGCGTCCTGGTGTCGTCTTCTTTGTCGTTTTCATCTGCAGTAACATCCGGTCGTTGACCATGTGACTCGTGTGACAAGTGTTCCCATCGCGGTTTAGTGAAATACACACATTTACACACAGCCGACAAATCCCATGATGCAATTTTTGTTTTTGCGAAAAACGAGTTGGTTTTTTTCTAAATTGTCATGTTTCCATAATTTATTTTCGGAATTCCAGTTTGCGCAATTATATGGTCAATGGAAACAGATTTCATTGAAATCAGTGCTATAAACCCACCTGTCTTTAGTTGCCTTTCATTAGTATTAACTGGATCATCTATCAATATATTTAATGAGCATAACGATTTTGATGAAGGCATTTAACAAAATGTAATGTTTATTGCTTCTTTCACCATTGGTGACTGTCTGATGTTTTAACGATGTAAAGCATTTCGAACTGCATTCTTGTTGCTAAGATGTCCTACACACATAAACTTGACTTGACCAGAACCAAAGCAAACATGCAGATACTGATTTTTACACCATCTGTGTATAAAAAAACCCAACATATTTGTGTTGTTGCTGTTTCAAAATGAAAAAAAAGAAACTGATTTTGTTTGTATTTTTGGCTTAGTAGTACGGAAGAGGATTAGGGCCACTGGAAAAAATAAAAATAATAATTCTGACTTTAAAGTCAGAATTCTGACTTTAATCTCAGAATTCTGACTTTAAAGTCAGAATTATTATTTTTATTTTTTCGGTGGCCCTAATCCTCTTCCGTATAGTAGATATTGAATCTACAAAAAAAAAACATCTCACAACATTAGTTTTCTAGTTTAGTTGTCAGCGTATCAAACAGTGTGACTGTGTTGTAAGGGCATCCATGCGCTAGACTGACCTGTCCACAGACCGGATGTGTCAACACTGAAAACATCCGATCATCATGAAGTAACAATTTAACAAGGATGTTACTCGGCTCTATTTCGTTCTATGTTCGTTCTCTAACTCTTGGCTGCTAAAACTTTGGATGATTTTAATATCCAGGAAATACTCCCAAATTCTGCTGTGTACTGGTGGCGTGACCACACTCTGTAATTCCCCTACACTTCCTCAGAAAGACACTTCCTCCTTGGTGCTCCGTCTCTCTCTCTCTCTCTCTCTCTCTCTCTCTCTCTCTCTCTCTCTCTCTCTCTCTCTCTCTCTCTCTCTCTCTCTCTCTCTCTGTCAGACTGCAGCAGCTCTGGCTGTGATTGGCCGCCTGCCGTGGCGTCACAGCCAGGGCATTTCTGGGGAGGGTGACTCAGGTGAACGAGAATAACCTGAGAAAGACGTCCTCCCCCTTCAAGTCACGCCAGCACAGCGAACTTTGGACCTTAAAGGAAGGACCTTGTTTCCATTTGTTTGACTTATGTTGAACTAGTTTCACATATTTCTATTTCAGACAAGAGCAAACTTGTTCTCAGATGTCAGTTTCACCCTCAAAAACACACTATATTCCCAATAGGTCAGTTTTCAGTGCTACAGAGGGTCTGTTAGCATAAATAAAGTTAAAAAGTGGAATGTTTTCTGTTTAAAAACCCGACTTGGAGTCTGCAGACGACTCCTCGCTCACCTGGTCATTCTACGTGACTCTGGTGATGACTTCATGGATCGGGAAAAATAGAAAGTTTAAAAAAACCCAACAGTTCTTGTTCACGCTGCCGCTGGTCTTTCACCAGGTGTGTGAGTGACGGTCTACGCCGTCGTGAGTCAGACTGAGTCTTAGTCACCTGGCTGTGAGTAACTGCAGGGTTCGCTTCACCTGTAGTCTACACACAAACACGAGATAACGCTCGAAGGTTTAAAGCTTTAAATCACCTGGATTCACACGAAGCAGCTGGGCTTACCGAGGACACACATTCACAAATCATTCAAGATTTCTGGAGTTAAAAAAACGGACAGTTTAAAGGTACAACGTGTAGTTCAAAAGTATTCATAGCATTTATTTTATTCTACGTTTCATCGCTCTGTTAAGCCGAGAACAGAACTCCGATTTCATTCGATTCAGTTCAACCAATTACCTTTTTAAATTCCCATATTTACAAAGCATATTCGCCTGTGTGTGATTTAATCAAGGGGGAGCCCGATAGTGCGGCCTAACACTTCACATTTTGATGAAAATATCATCCTGGGGAAACATGGTGGTGGCACCATCTCGCAGTGGAGACGATTCTTCTTCTTTTCTTTCTAGTTAATGAAAAGTGGATGCAGGTGCAACGTAACCTAGCAAGAAAAACTGGGGCGACGGTTCAGTTTCCAGCAGGACAATGACCCTGAACGTTCAGCAAGTGCTACAATAAAATGATCAAAGCATATTCACGTGTTAGAATGACCTAGTCAAAGTTCAGACATAAAAAAAACTGTGGTGACGAGACTTTAAAGCTGCTGTTTGCAGACACTCTCGATACAGTACAATGGGTATTGTATCATTTATCATTTATCGCGATATATTTCTTATTGTGATAGAGAATTTGATTTATTGTTGTCACAATGAATTCCAAATAATGATGTTTTAAAGGAAAAAATGCTCCGTGTTCTTTGGATTGTTATTATTTACTACTTCCTCCACTGTTTGTCCAATGAGAGCATCAATAACGTTGAAAATATGTAGTGTGTGCAGTTTAGTGATACAAATCAGACTTAATTATGAGATTGGTTTCCTAAAGAATCGTGTTTAATATGGGAATGTTTTTCAAGAGCAGTGTTTATGTTTGATTGCTGTGTCATGAACTCACAGCCATACAGTTTCCTACAAAAAGACATAATAAATACTTCTTAGTCACTTTTATTGTTATCACATTAATGCCGCTAAGTATCGCTATAAAAAATGTATGTCCATATCACCATCCCAGCCAAAACTATTAACCTTAAGCTGTGCAAATGGGGTTGACAACATACTCCAAAAGGAATTGGTAGGCAAAGTTTCCATTTAATTTCTTCAGCAGTCCAACTTTCTAAACTAGCGCTCCCATAAAAATAATAGTTTGGTTCAGATGCATCTGAATTCTGACATAATGAACACTTCCTTAGTGAATTACAGAAGCTACCTTACTCATTGCAATTGTAGTAAGTAGTCAACAGCAGAAGGGGAAGTTTGATTCTGAATCACCGTGGTGATCAGCTCCTCATTCGACACTTAACACGCTGCGCACAGAGATGAATTTCACTCCAAAGCTCAATATCTGTGAGTCACATCTAGTATCTTTCCAACACGGCTAACGTGTCGAAAGGTTTCACATTTGGGAAAAGTACAGCTGCATTCATCAAGCATAAAAAATGAACAATAAATATTAAATGAATGACAAAGGAGAGTTAGAGCTTAGTTTTGTTGACTCAAAATATAGAACTACTATATAGTGCCGCTAAAACGGAAATTACACACTTTACCCGAAGAATATATCTTTAATCCTGATTTCCGCTGAGCTGAACTATCATAATCAGTCCATGATTGAGAGATTTTCCATCCAGTTGAAAATAAACCTAATCTTAAGTCTATATTTTAAGAACAGAATCTTAAATGTTACTTTTTGAACATGTTTTTCGGTGTCACAAAAGAGCAAAGCAGATGAGATGGCAATACAATAAAACTCTTGAAATTCTATTATGTTTTTTTTTTTTGTCATTCATTAAAAACTTTTGATTTAAAACCTATAGTAGGAGTTGACCTGTATAACTTTAGATGTAAAAGAAAAATAATAATAAT
Source organism: Xiphophorus maculatus (assembly GCF_002775205.1). NCBI lineage: Eukaryota > Metazoa > Chordata > Actinopteri > Cyprinodontiformes > Poeciliidae > Xiphophorus > Xiphophorus maculatus. The sequence continues at coordinate 25,647,649 of NC_036465.1, read as the reverse complement.
TAAGATTATTTTTCTATGCTATGTTTTAAGTTGACAATATAACTGTTTAAAATACTGAAACAGTATAAGAAATATTGCTTTCAAATTTTTTGTCTTATCTGTATAAAATTTGCCGAATACCATGAAGAGTTGAATTAAAATCGAGGCTCAGTTTCCAGACGAATTTCCTTCACAAATAAATACAAACTATTAGACGCTCTGTATCATTTCCTGAATTATATATTCCTCGATAGGAAGTTCTGTATTACACAAATTATTTAAATATAGTTCAGAATATCTTGCTGCCTGTAAACGAAGTAAATTTTACGCTATTGTAGCATTCAGACTGACGTAATCCTCCGCAGCGGTTGCTTTTCCCTGGTTTACGTGACAGCTCTCAGCTGCAATCCGCAGATAGGTTGCGTGAGCCTTTGACCAGGAAGCTTCTGGATTCAACCAGCTAAGCCCCGCCCCCCCGGGCTGATGCAAGAGGCCCCTCCCTCTCCGGTATATAAGCCTCGCGCTCGGCGCAGCGAGCCGCTTCAACCGTCTGACTACATGGAAGAAACACCGAGAACACAACTGGAGGAGACGCCGGAGCTCGACGGACTGCAGTCAGGATGGTCTATATCGCCGCTATGCCCTTTGGACACGGAGTGTCTGTCTTGACGGAGGAGGAAAGCGTGGTGGAGATGATAGGAAAGTACTTCTTCCACCACAACTCCCCGGGCCGCGGGTCGAGTTCGGCCCGGCGGGGAAGCGTTGAGAGCTGCGATGAGAGGGACGGCAGCTGGCCTTGTAAGTAGCATTTATATATATGGTTATGCTGTTAATCTGCAGCAATATGTAGTTTAAGAGTTTTAATACGTTTCTCTACACTTTTGAATGAATAAAAACATACGTTAATAGTTGGCTTATAGATATTTCTTTTAAATAAAATTACCTATATAATATGGCGGATGACAAATTGATCTAGCTGAAAACTAGCAACCCTTCACTAAAGTCAGTGATGTTCTGACCTGTAAAATGAGCGTTAAAAGGACTGGACCCGGATGATGCAATGAAGTGGTTCTAACCTTTGACCTCTGTCTCATCACAGCCGCAGATTTGGATGGTGGTGTTGAGGACGAACAGCAGCTCCTCCATCAGGACCTGACCCGGCAGATGGAGTGCTGTCTGACGGAAGCCAAGCCGTCCGTCCTGCGCTGCCAGGTGCTGCTGCTGCCCCGCAACATGATCACCAGGGTCGGGCACCACATCCTGCTCTCCTCCGCTGATGAGCCCTGCGGGCTCCGGGGCGCCTCCATCAGGCTGTACGTTGAGGGCAAAGACGGCCTCAAGTCTGTGGGGACCATCGTTCCGGACCCAGATGTGACCCCGACCTTTGAACTCTCTGTGGTGTTCAAGGTGGACAAGGAGGATGGCTGGCACATCTTTGATTCTGGAAAAGTGCTGAAGCTGAGGCCGGAGTACCGGCTGATGAAGAGGAAGCTCTACTCCTCTGAAAGTCCCGTGATCCACGAGTTCAGCTAGTGGTGGACAGGAACTGCAGTCATTTCAGTCCATAGTGAATGTAAGGCTGTGTACGCTGTGAGGTTTCTGTTTTGATTAACTCTAGTTCATTTTATATATTAAGAAAGCTGAACCTTTTTGAGCAGGCCCTCAAACTGACTTTGTTTTTGTTGCTTTTTCACTAATTGTCAGTATTTTGCACTGCGAGTTGTCTGACTGCTTAAATTTCAATCCAGTACTGGGCTGGTCTCACTACTGAAGTGTACTGTTTTTGTATTTTATTTGAGACTTAAACTGTGCAATAAAGTATTTATATGACGTTTTATGTGGGCATTTTGTTTCTTTTGCTAAATAAATGTCAACTTCACTCCTTGGCCTTAAGCCATTAACTGGATTTCTAAAGGCTGAGGCAGAGGACTGGCCCCCTTAACTATCATTAGGAAACAATGGATAACATGTTGTAGGATGATAGCAGGTTGTCCACATCCTTAAGTTGGCCTTAAAATAATTGCAAGTATTAACTTATCATGGCAGTACTGTTCTCTATTTAAGACCCGTGTGCCGACATGTATATTGTTCTGTGACTCGAGCCTGAGGTTACAGTAACAAGCTAATGCTAGAGAGCTGTGTCATGTTAGTCCCCAGAAACTTTAGCTTTGTTATAAATTTGTCCATCTGTTGAGGGGTCTTAAACTTATTTGAAACCTGTATAAACTCTGGATAGGTGACAAGCTTGAAGATGGACTCGTCAACTTTGGAAAAATGGCATGACCAATGCAGTCATTGCTGTTTTAGTCATAGGCTAGGCTTCGGTTCTGCTCGCCTTAGCTGCAAAGTGAAACTGTTAAAGCTTTACAGTGGGATACAGCAGAATAACCAAATCAGGGTTGGACCTGCTCCTCCCACAGAACAAGAACAGGCCGTCGAATATGAAACCACATGAGGCAACTATCATGTGATGAGAAACCTCAACCCTGTTTAAAATACTTTAACTGTTACACACAGTACAGTATGCTAGCTCAGTCACAACTCTAAAACGAAACCTACAATAAAAAAAAACAAGCAAACCACTCTGCCCTGTTGTACATTTAAATCAAATCTTTTATTTAACAAATGTACACCAAAAAACATACATACCCTCACTATATGATCCTTCTCAGGTACAAAACTCAACTTTGTACTCTACCACAACACCAGCATGTTCTTATGCCATTTACAGAGCGTTCACACTCACTCACACACACAGGCTACTTCCTAAGTGATGATCAGGGATGAGTAGTCTCAGCAATAATAAACTTTGCCCCCTTGTTTCATAAAATGAGCATATGCTTGTTTTAGCAAAGTCCTCAGAGGTCATCAGGTTTAAATTTGCTTGACGTCAACAGGAGGAAGGAGAATCCTTTAGAGACTTTGTGTGTTCAGAGCCGACTTCTAAAGATGAAATCAAATCCTGTTGGCAAGGACTAACTGCAGATCCAAACTTAACAACAGTTTAATGTAATACAGTTAATGAGTTTTAATCTGAAGTGGAACTTTATGACTGAAGTGTTCTCTTGACTTAAATCATGCTTTGGAAAAAGATCTGCAGATATTTAAAGGTATATCCATCTTCGGTACCCTAAAACATGCTAATGTATGCCGTGGCCTAAAGATCGGAAGCATTAATAAAGAGGAAAAGAAGAAATGCCCAGTGAATTATACTTCAACATGGCCCAAACTGATTAATTGGTCCTGTGTGGCATTGGTCCAACATGCAGAGCTAATAAAACGGGTATTAAATCCTCACGTCACGTTCAACACTGCTGCCACTGCTGCCATCCAGTGTCTTTACATCCACCTTTCAGAGGACACAGTTAGGTGCAGGACAGACTCAGACAGACTGTACTAACATACAAAATGTTGAGTGGGATCCAATCTAGCAGGTAGGACTCAACCTGCCGTTGATTGTTGACCCCAAACAAGCAGCTGCTGGTGAAAATGTTCTCGTTAGAAAGTTTTCATTCAGTTTCATCAAACGGAAATGACTACTCGGGACCCTCGCCAGATACGCTACACACTGGGGTGCAATTTGAAGGAGCTGCGCACTAGCCCCATCAGACACAACCAGGCCACAGGGACATCAGCCATTTCCAGAAAAGCATCCCAGAAGCTACTTCTTCATTTTCAGGTCAGCTTCCATGGCGCTGCGGCGACCCCTGGTGCCTCCATCCTGCAGTGAGAGAGACAGAAAGGGAATCATTGCGTCAAGGCGCAAAGGTCAAAAGATCGGAGACCTCGTTACGTGATCGAGATCCGCACAAAAACACGGCATGGTCCAACCTCGGAGGGCTTCCTCCCCACACGACGAACAAAACGGAAGAAAAATAAGGATGGCTGAAAAAAGGGGAAAATTAAAAAAAAAAGATACAAAGAAGAAAAGAAAATAGAGCATGCAGAGAAAGAGAGACACTGAGAAACGCATGTGAAAAAAATGGAAAAACAGGAAAGCGGCGTGGACTGAGAGTTTGTACGATGAGAGGGTACAGGGAAGTTTGCGTGTGTGATGTGATTAAACTATGTGGAAACAGAAGCTAGAGTGTATGAGGGCGTCTGGAGATGATGGCTGGTTTATGAGCCTCAGTGTTTGGAGCAGCAACAGCCTGACACATTGCGTGACTGTTTCCCCATCAACCAAAACAAAAGGCAAAGTCATGCTGAACAAAAACCAAAAAACTGCAAAACCTTACAGCTACCCTTACGGTCGGTCCTGTCACATTAAATCGCAATAAACGTTGTTTTTTTTTTTAATCAAAAGCAGAGAAAATGTGAAATGTTTCAGGCATCGTATTTAGGATTAAAAGTTATCGACTAACGATTTAATTTAACGAATAATTGATACGCGTCCGTTTTCTCTTGCATCAAGGGTTGCCCGTCTTTCCATAACATAAAGGGCTAATTTGTCATATTATGCTGAATATATGACAAATACACTTTGTGTCAGCCGAAGTTATTACTGATCTCAAATCAAATTTGTGGTTTTCTCTCTCATTAAAGTTGGACATATTACTAAAATATAACCAAACAGAACCACTTAGTTTGCTCAATAGAAACATAAAAGATGAAAATATGCGAAACACTTAATTCCCTATGAACAGAGATGTTCACACAGAAGCACTGTGTGTGCTTGCTTTTGAATTTATGTTAAAACGTCGCTCGATAAATTTAATTAACTCACAACAGCCCTCAAAAACAAATGTTGTTGATTGAAATTATGGTGTTTTTTTAAATTATCCATCTTGTTATATTTTTTCTGCGTTATACCCTCCGCCTTCGTAACACACATGAGTAATTTTTTAAGATAACGCTGCTTCACCATGCAGCACGGCTAAATGAGCGCTTAGGGAGCACAAACTGTGGTTATATTTCACAACAGAACCACATAAAGTCCATTTTTACCTCCCACACTGGACTCTGTTTGGAACGTTTCTCTTTATTGTTCTGTTATGATGATTCCACCATCTTTAGCACTGGCTCTGCTTAAGGATGACCAGCCACGCCCTCTGCTGGTTGGCGGGCAAACGACAGCACTAAGAGAAGATCTAGGTGGACGTAATTTGTTTATCGACTGGAACTAATTTTAATCTAGCAAACCATTAATCGTAATCGTAAATCGAATAATTGTTTGCGCCCCTACACTGTATGTGTAAAACTGGTTGATTTCTGCATCTGTTTAGTGTTTGATGCCAGTGAAGAAGAAAAGTGACACATATGGACGGAGTGAGTGATGTTTGCGCTGAGACCTGGTTCTGGTGAGATCTGAGGGAAGAACCTGAATACTTACAAAGAGAGAGAGAAGGAAAGCAGGAGAGGCCATTGGGACACTGTCCTGTAGGAGGACAAACATCGGAGTGAAAAAGAGAAAGCAAAGACACGCAGGCGTGAGAAAGCAAGTTTCATTGGAGTTCCAGTCAGACGAGACGCCGAGAGGGGGGTGAGGGGGTTGGACCTCATCAGGTGGGAAGCGCAGAAACACACATATCCACAAAACATCAGGATGACATGTCAACACTTTAGCAAGTTCAGATTTGACATTACAAGACAAGCAGGTGAATACGGAAATTTCCGTCACAACTCCCATCAAACTATACAGATTTTTTTATTCAAAGATCCTCGCTGAGGAGACCGTCCAGACTCCCACGTCTAGCTCCAATGACGGAGGGCAACGTGCACGACTACGCGAAGAAAGTCCTACTTTAAATGATCTGCGGACACACAAGCATGCAGGTGGAGACAAACAGCTGCAGCCAAACATACAGGACACGTATCAACGGGGATGTCGACAACAATCGTTCCAACGAGGCAGCGCCGCGGGCAACGAGCAGGGCAAACAAACTATCACAGATATGTAACAAAGGCATGTCCAACTTTAACGTGCATGTGGAAGCAAAAACAATGGATTCCTGCCAAACTTTTACTGACTTCTAGGTCTGAATGTGAGGCGAACAGAAAAAAGAAAAAAAGGACCCAGTGGTGGTTTATGGTGACATGGCTTTCTGCCCAGGGCGGCACAACCCAATAAATAGAAACAACCACCAAAAATGAAGGAGTTTGATATTAGTTAAGGATTTAAGTTGTTCTTTCATGCGCAGCTCATGGTCTAAATTTAATGGTCATCTTTAGGAGGCTTGTCCACATGGAAAGAACCGCCCCTGGGTACACTACTAAAATACACATCGTGATGGTGATGGGAGGAACAAAGATCTGTCATCAAAGTTAAACTATGTTCAATAAAAACAGCTTTACATTATTATTGCACAAACATAAATCAACATAAAAATCTGTTGTCACTGACACTGAGCTCGCTGCCCCCCCTCTCGGTCAGGATTTCTCTCGTACGTCCAGGCTGCATCACAAGGACTTACCCAGAAACCGATGACATTTATTTAAACTGAATCTGTCTCACGAAAGAAAATAAAAACAAAACTGCTGTTGGTCCACAAAAGTAACAAGAAATAATTGGGCTACTAGTTGTTAAATTTTCTATAACTGATGGATTTTTTTCCTATTATTAAGTGGAAAAAACATTATTAAAATGTTGCGTTTATTGGTCATATTATTACATTTTAAAAGAAGCATAAACCCAGAACTTTCCACCTGCCAGCCAAAGTAAAAGCACTTTAAATTACAAAACAAATAGGCAGAGTGAGATGTGCAGGCTTCCATCGTCTGTCCAAAATATGAGACTTGTTCATCGGCGCTTGATGCAACATTTGATCTTTCAAACAGATAATTTGACGTGATCTTAATGCAAAAAATGACTAGATCTCATCCATAAGGGATATTTCTCAAAATGTGTCGATTAATCATATTAATCTTGATTAATCTCGATTAGCAGATTTCTGAAATTATTATCAACTAATTCAGTAATCGATTAATCGTTAACTGGAATATACAGATCCAAAAACGGCCATTTGATGAAAAAAAAAAAACCCCAAAACTCTAACATATTCAGAGCAGTAATTAATCCAAAACTGTACAAAAACTATATACATTTTGCATTTAAGATAAAAAGAAATCTTTGTCTAAATTTTTTTTTTTTTTTGCCAAAACTTCTTGGGTGGCGGTTTTAGCTTCATGTCATTCAGATTTACTAAAAGATTGCAGTTTAGGTTAGACAATGTTTATTTTCTTATTCAAAAAAGGAGCTGAACTATTAGCTAGTTTTCATCCTTCATTGTATTTCTAATGTATAAAAAGGTGGTTACATAAAAAACATGTGTAAGATGTGCCATTTTTTTATCCGATAAATTGTCAGAACAATCGATTAATCGATAAATAAAATAATCATTAGCTACCACCCTATGGTTCATCAAACCACGGTAAACTTTTTGATGCGTCCTCCAGTTTTACCCTCTTTGGGCGCAGAGTAATTACGTTTCTGGAGAGTTTTTCACCTACAAACACGGTTTATAACTTCAAATGCTTTCTAAAGTAAGCTCCTTCTCCTCCTTCTCCTGCTGCTCAACCCACCTTCTCGGCCGGCTCCCCTGGTTTGCGGTTTCCCTCCCTGCCGCGGAGGCTCTTGGCGGAGATGGCGCTCTCCGAGGTTTGCATGATGAGCTGGGTGGCCAGGAACTGCTGGACGTGCTCCAGGACGTCGCGCTGCATCTCCAGCGCCATGTGGTACACGTCGTGGTCCGACGAGTTGTACATAATGGCGTTCTGGAACATCAGCATGATGTCTCGCTGGAACTCGGCGGTGGTGCGGATCACGCCGGACTCGATGTTCTTCTTTATGGCCGACAGGTCCATGGGTCTGCGTGAGATTTATTTAGATTAAAAAAAAAAAAAAAACGGGTGCATTTGTTTATCGTATGTTCGCTGAAAAGTAGATCTTTAATGGGTATTGTGATTTCTGACCTGTGCACTATGCTGTGGTAACCCGGGGCGATGTCGTCTGACACGGGCTGCAAGAAGACACTGGCGTACCTGCAACCAGCATCACATGTGTTTTAATACTAAACTAAAACTAAAATCAATTCCACGATTGACAATTAAGACAAAAACAAAGAAAACACTCGTGCTAAATGTGGCTAACAGGGAAGTGCTGGCAGTGTGTGACGTTTTTTTTTTTTTTTTACCCCTCCAGGGGGTCTTTTGTGGGCTCTAGTATCCCTTATATCAGTGGTTCTCAAACTTTTTTCAGTGATGTACCCCCTTAAAAATATATTTTTAGTCAAGTACCCCCTGACACGGGCAAAACATTTTTGGAATTAAAAAGAGGTACAGTGCTGTAAAATCACTGTCTGATTTATTAAAGCCAAACAACTTATATCAGTGAACCTGACAAATACATCCATATTGCAAACATTGCATGGTTAAACAAAAAAGAAAACAGAAGACGGTGACCACCAGGAAGGTATAAAACCAGTCAAACCGTTTTATTTTAAAGGATATTGAAACTAAATACTGAATATAAAATTCAGTGCATGAACACACATTTATATTTTATCGAACTTTTCACAAAATAATTTTTCCCAAGACTTATTATGAGGAGCCTACTGATTTTTTAAAGATATTTTGAAAAGCTTCATGTACCCCTGCAGTACCTCCACGTACCCCCATTTGAGAACCACTGCCTTATATGATAGTAGGCTGACAGGAAACGGGGAAGGAGAGAGGGGAAGACATGCGTCAAATATCGTCGGGTCCGGGAGTCGAACCCGCAACGGCCGTGTCGAGGACTCAAGGCCTCCAAATATGGGTCGCGCTAACCCCTACGCCACCACGGCACGCCCCGTGTGTGACGTTATTTAGTGTCTATGCTTGCCAACAAGCATCACCTGTGATTGGCTGCAGCTCTCCACACCAACATGATGGCTTTCTTCCAGATTTTCTGCGCCTGGACGGCCTCTTGGTCTTCACCACACGTGGAGCTGATGCACATGAAAGAGAGAGAGAGAGAAAGAGAGACAGAGAGAGAGAGACTGTGTTAAGGTTTAATTTCTGGAAAATCAGAATTTTTTCCCCCCACCAATCAACTGCTTGGATTTTCATAGTTCAGAGTGATGTCAGCACAACCAGAGACAACCAACGCTTGTCACACAACAATTTTGTGTGACAAGCATGTTTTACTCCAATTCATAAAATTAAGAATGTTGAGCATCTTGTGAAGTTATACTTTGGTATAAGTTTGACGGATAATAGTTGGTAGAAATACTTATCTGAAGATTTTATTTTTAAGCCAAAGTCGCCCAGGTCTACACAACAATAATTGGAAATATGAAGTGGAACACCAGCTGCGTTACCATTGGTCCTATATTTGTGCAATTTACTTGACATTTCAAAAGTACATTTGCTTAATAGAAACTAGCCAATTTCGTCGTTTTTTCCAATAAAATGTTTTTGACCGTACTGAAATTGGTTTATTATGCAAAACTGCATTAGAAACACCAGTCATGTGATCAACAACCGGATGTTGCCATTTTCACAAACCATGAAGAAGACGACAGGAAGTATTTAGAAAATGCGTGGCGTGTTTTTTGTAATAAATTATTACATGAACAAATTATTCACCTGCGATTTTAACAGTTTAAAATTTAATGGGAACACTGCCATGGCGAAATTGTGTTTTTTCAACATTAGCCGAATATCGAGAAGGTTTTGCGAACATTTGTAGTGAAAATGAAGTTATAGAAAAGTGCTAAAAGTATTTAAACGAGCTTGTTGTGATTTAGATTGTATAAATTTGATTTTTAGTGCAACTTTTCTTGTGTAATCTGTCCGATTAGAGCAGGGGTGGGCAACTCCAGGCCTTGAGGGCCGGTCTCCTGCAACTTTTAGATGTGTCTCTACTTCAACACACCTGAGTCAAATAATGAGGTCATTAGCAGGACTCTGGAGAAGCTGACTGCACTTAGGAGGTGATTCAGCTGTTGGGATTCAAGTGTGTTGGATCAGGGAGACGTCTAAGAGTTGCAGGACACCGGCCCTCCAGGACCAGGATTGCCCACCCCTGGATTAGAGTTTTTAAAGTTTTGTTTTTGGTCGGCATGTCGGCCAACTGTGCACCTACAGCTGGGAGGAGGAGGCTGGGCTGCTGGCCAGGGAATCCACGGTGTAGCGCTGGGACGGCGGGCCGTAGCCATCTTCGCTCTCGCTGGCAGCCCGCTCCACCTCGGACAGGTACGGACCCTCGCCCTCCCCGCAGTCCTCCTTCAGCTCCATCCCGTCGTCCGGGTCGCCTTCGCTCCCTCCCTCCTCTTCCTTCACCTCCAGAGAAAAACAAACGGAGTCGAGTTTTCCATGTAAATAAGAGCCGTCGGTGGATGCTGGCGTGTTGATGTGGGTTACCTTGGACTCTTTCCCAGACACGGAGCTGTCTTCTGAGTCTGCAGAAGGAAAAAAAGTTTTGAAAAAACAGTTTAAGGAAAAACAAACATGAGCTTTGTTTCCGAGTATAAACATCCAGGCGTGTTCCCCACCGAGGCAGGGAGGGTTGGGCTCCGGCTGGCTCCAATCCTCTCCTTCAGTCTTCACTGTAGCTTCAGCGGCCTCTTTCACACCGGCCACCGCCTCCTCTGTGACTTCGCTTCCTGCCGCGCCGTCGTCAGAAGCCAGCGAAGAGTTGACGTCGCTTCCTGCCGCCTCGGTTCCCTCGCCGCTTCCCTTGAACTGTTCTTCCCTTTTGATGTCGGGCTGGCTCTGCGTCTCAGGGCCGCCGGAAGACGGAGCTGGTGCGGCGGAGGCGTCCTGGTTCTCCTGAACAGAGGCGGCGTGCCGGACCGGAGGCTCCGACGGCTTCAGGTCCTGGGTCTCCCACGGCCCAGGGAGGGTGTGGCCTTCTGAGACGGCTTCCTCGCACAGAGACAGAGCTGCTTCCACGGCGGCGGCGTCTAAAGCCTCCACCGAGTCATCCACCTACGATAACGAACAGAGAAAAAGACAAATTATTATTTCTTTTAAGGATTTTTTTGGCTTCAGTGGCCTTTAATTTGATAGTGAATCTTCAAGAAAGAAGGCTGTGAGCGAGGGGGAAGATGTGCGGTTGACATTTTTGACTTCTGAAACTCAGAAATTTTCTAGAAAAAAAACTGCCAAGGATTTTCTTTGGGTTTTTTTATTGGAAGTTTTCAACTTTTGGAGCTCAGAAATGTACATGCTTTTCCTAGAAAATTTCTGAGATTAATCTAAAAGTTTCTGATTTTTTTTCTCACAAATCTTCAACTTTTTTCTGTTTTTTTCTTGCAAATTTCTGACTTTTAGACCTCATAAGGTTACAAGACTTCTCTAGAATATTTCTAAGATTAATTTCAAAATTTTTGTTTTTTCATTTTGCATCCCACACTGGATTCTGTTTGGACCTGCTGCGTCCAAAAAGTCAATTCCTCTTTTCCATTCTGATATGGCCATCATCTGTTTTTCTTACAACTAGCCCCGCTAGTGACCCGCATCGCCCTCTACTGCATGGAGGTCAAACTACAACCCTAAAAGATCAAGTGGACTTCATTTGTTAATTGATTAGAACCAATTTCTATCTAATAAACCATTAATCGACAATGAATTGTAACTCGATTTTTTTTGCATCCCTAATACAAATAGTTTAGAAAAGGGACTCTATGATCATATCGTCTTCTTCCCTTATGAGAAAATTTTGAGAACATATAACTTTCGTAAAGTTTTTTTTGTGGCATGACTTTATCTTTTGCTTCTTTTTATTTTTTCAAACCTCATGACCAGAGCTAACACGTTATACATTAGCGTATGGACTGTTTGTTCCTTTTATTTTGTTATTTTTTTACCGTTCTACTGAGACAGGGTCAAACAGCCACATCGTGTAAACATGAAATGATGGCAGCCCTAAATCCCTCAAACCCATTCTGTTGTGATAAACTGCCGTTGTAAAACCGTCATATTTACATTCTTGGTCTTGAAAGCATTTATTTGGCGAGAGACACGCCCGTACCTTCTCTTCTATGATGGCGATGATGTCTCCCACAGTCTCCAGGTCCAGCTCGTCCCCCATGTACGACACAGCTACCAGATCCTCATCTGCTAGCCCCGTCTCCTCGCTCAGCTCTGCCTTCACCACCGCGTCTGCATCGCCCTCTGCAAACAGACATTAAAGTATCGACAAATGCAAATAGGTTTACACTTTATTCAGAGTTCATTCTGATTACCCAACAGGTCAAACTAGACCCACTCAAGCTGCTCCGTTTACTGTGTTTTTTTTTGTTTTTTTTTACTTTATTCACTATAACATGAGTACAGAGTAGCCATCTCAAGATATTCTTATCCAAAAACCGCAAACTACAAAAAGGGTTTGATAGATCATAGTAGACAGTCTGCCAACAATAATTATGTTATGAAATAAGCAAAGCAGGAGGTATTCACTTGACTTATGAAGTACCTTAAAGGACTAGTTCAAGAGTTTTGAAGTGAGGTTCTGTTAAATGGTTATAAATAATTAAATTACTGGACTCCAGTAGAAAATGTCCACCTCTCCCAGCATTAAGCAACGACAGACTCTAAACTTCAGAGTGGTTTATGTCAACACTATTTTATAAACCTTTAAATTCTCAACATGTTTACATAAGGTTATTATTTATGCAAAAATTTATACTTATTTACACAGGAAATGAAAGCTGGAGGCTGTGCGCCACCAATGATCTTCCTGTGTAAAACACGACCTGAGGACAAGCATGTGACTCATTTCTGATCAGAGCAAACCAATAAAATAGTGTCTCACTTAAGTCACTGGAATATTTTGTATTACGCAGCAAATTTGATAAATCAATTTGATCAATTCAACAATTTTTTTTTTGTTTTTGAAAATGTAATTTTTTGGAAAATACGGATTTTTTTTCTCTCTCACTGATGCACTTCCTGGGTTTATAGAATGATGTTTACCCCCAAAGAACAACCATCTTGTTTGACGAGCGTGTTTTATGGCCTCTATTCATTTTGACTTTGAATTCAGATCAACTCCCAGAAGTAATTATTGAAATAAAAGTCGTTTTTTTTAAGGACATCTTCTGTCATTTGTAAAACAATAAAAAATAAAAAAATTCAGAGAAAAGTGAGGACATTTTTTCGTGTGACTAAAATTGGAAAAAAACTTTTGTTTTAAAAAATGTAACATTTTATTTTTAAACTGTCTCTCTGCCCTACATGAAACATTTTACATGCAAGCGTTTTGAGTAAGAAAGATCACTTGTGATGCATAAAACTCTAACCTCCATCTCCAGTGTAAATAATTGTCGGCTCATAATTAAAAAAGAAAAACATCAACTGAATGCTAACATGACTATGGTTTTAAGGGCTCATAAAACATGATGCTTTTGGCATTGGAGTTGCTAAATAATCTTTGGTCTTCTGGGACTAGCCGTTAGCTTTATAATAGATGATTTTAGAATTGATTTTTTAACTATTTATCTATTCATTATGCTTCTTAAAGTAGGACCAGAGTTTGAATTTTGTACTACTTTGTACCATATGAGCTGGTATGACAACACAGTTCCTTGAATCCTCACAGGGCTAAAAAAATGCCTCTGCATCCACAAGCTTTCATTTGAGTCTGCTTACCGGTGAAGACTTCATGACGGGGAACTAAAGCAGCAGCTGCGGCTGCCGTCTGCACACCGTTGGTTAAACTCGGCGCCGTATCTCCTTCTGATACCTGACGCCAAAAAAATACATCAAATACACCAGGCCAAATATAGACACAAATAAAAATCTTTACAATTACACAACTTTCCTTCCAAAAGTTGTTGAAATAATTTAACTCAGAATAATTCAACAACTACTTTCAAAATCCAAAATTTGCTAATTCAATTCCGATTAATCACCAGTATGTTTCTTGATTGTTGTTATTTGGTTAGCACTCACCAGGCGTGGGCTGGCTGAGATGAGGTTTCCTTTCTTTAGCAGCTCCGATAACAGAGGCGACGGCGGCGGCGTGGCTTTCTGCGTCAAGAGTCTCTTCTGAGGCGAGTCCTCCGCCAGAGAAGCCAGGCCTCCGTCTTTTGGCCCCGACACCGGAGGCTCCGCTGCCGGCAAGAGCACGCCCATCCCCTGAGCCTGACGGAGACAGGTGGAGGGAGTCACTCGTCTTGTTGAGTCTCTCGCAAATTTACACCTGAACGGTTTCCTACCGCTGAGTGGACAGCAGTGTCCTCCGAGGGGACGCCTTCGGTGTCCATGGGTGGCGTGGGGACCACGGAGTCTGCCTGAGCGTCGTGGGTCGAGGGGCTGGCCCCGAGGGGCGAGCGGACCGTCACACTGGGGAGGCGCTTCGGCGTGTTCTTCATCGCCAGACGCGCTGTGTGACACACACGGAGGGGTCAGGGGGGAAGCAGAAAGGAGCGACTTTAGATCTCTCAATGAGGAATTCAAAAAGCTGCTACACTAATAATCAGTCATGAATCATTAATAAATATTTTTCACACAGGCCAAAGGACACATGAAGCAATACATCCCGGCACATTCGCTGGTGGCAAATTTTGCACACGATTAGTTGGATTAATCGTGATGGATTGATTATTGAAATAATCATCAACTGAATTAGTAATCGATTAGTCGCTAACAGGAGTTTACAAATTCAAAAAAAAGTCCATTTGCTGACGGAAAAACACACTAGGAGCAGTAATTCATCCAAAACTCTACAAAACATTTACACAATTTGCATTTAAGATAAAAAAAAAAAAAGTCTGCAACTATGATAAACCCGAAACTCCTTAAGTGGCCTGATTTTAGCTACACTAGTTAAAATACTGCATATAAAAAAGATACAAATTTGTTTATTAAACATTTTGTTTTTAATTAGGGTCAAATTATTACTGACAGTTTTCTTACAAAGGAAGATGTTCAGTATGACAAAGCTTTTGTCTTTTTTGCAACCAAACACTTCTAAGGAGTAGAACCACATCCATCCAGACATTTTCACTGAGAAGCCGACTTCGCTGCACCCAAAAATCAGCTTTTAATTCATTCATTGAATTTGGCTGAATATTAGCAAGCGTTTTGAAAGAAAGCGACCGAAATCTTGTTTTTAATAACAAATAAATAAATCAAATCATTTGTTGATTTTTTTTTTTTTTCCCCCTCGCCCCATGACTTCTTTTGACTTGACAATTTTGGCCTATGTGACAAAAAGTCTAGTCAGCCCCGTTTTAGTATTCATATCCTTCCTCTGAGAATTCATTGTGTGACTTTAGTGCTGAATCTGCTGCGACATAAACCAAGCTGCAGTCGCCGCCTGCAGCTTCCCGTCTTAAATCCAGTGGAAGCAGCAGGAAGGCCGATCGGTCGGTGTTTACAGCGAACGCTCTGGACCTACCTTGGTACGCCATCTCTGTGGCTTTCCTCTTCTGCTCTGCCTCCTCCTCCTCCTGCTTCTTCTTTCTGGAGTTGGAAAAACAAACGCAAAGTTTAAAATGTGAGGCGTGAGGCAAAGGAAATGAGGACGGCTAGCATGTTGTAAAGATTGTGACAACATTGGCCTTGCTTTAGAGCTGAGGGGGAGGACTTCTGCTGGAAAACGAACTAAAAATTCTGGAGTAGTTGATTTTAAGAGCAGAAGCGGTGGAGGTCAGTAAATAAAAGCTAACCCTGGGCAGCTTACAACAAGATATTTTTCCCATGTTTTAAGTGATGTAATCTGCTAGTGGAACCAGTACTTTTTCATCAATATTAAGGAATTATTAACTTAAAACAAACTCCTATATACTGCTGAAAAGTTATTTGCAAGTTAGTTTTGTCTTATTTCAAGTATTTAAGATATTTGCACTAGAAACTAGAACGAAGATACTTGGTAAGAGTTTGTGTTCTTGCAGTGAAATCCGATCCCCTTTAATTACCGTACAGAGGTTGTGCTCACTGTTGCTTTTCAGATCTTTAAAGAAATTTTTTATCGTCGCAACAGAAAGAGACGGAAAGAAGTCTCAAACAAACATAAAAAGCATCGGAAATTTGACTGCAACTCTTTGCAAAAGGTGCCGCAAAATCAGGAATTTTAGGCCACAACTATCACAAGAAAACATGGCGACATTCTGGAGGGGCTAAAAAGGGAAGAGCCTCACTGTGTGATTTCTGCCCACAAGTCCTTGAGCTGGGAGTCCATGTGACCCGTCTGGATCAGTTCCACCTCCTTCTTCAGCTTCCTGTCAGGACAAGGACAGCAAATACAAAGGAAATCATTTTTATTGCGCCATCATGAGTTTCTATTACGCTTAGTTTCATTCGTAGCAATAAAAGCAGTAACTTTGAATTAATGCACTAATCAGCACACTGTGTATCAGTATGTCCACCTACCTGTACTGCTCCTGCGTGTCTCTCTGTAGTCTTTTTAGCTCCTCGATCCTTTCAGTGGTCAGCCTGCGGACGATGACATCTTCGATGGTCTCCACCACCTCGCCCTTCTCCCCACGCTTACGCCTTAGAACAAGACAAGAATGTTTAGAGCGCCTGTCGCTTTAAGTCGGAAAAGTCAGGAATCAAATTCTGCAACGACGCTGCGCCGAAGCACTCACTTTGGAGCTTCCGTGGCTTCCAGCAGCTCGGAATATTGTGAGGCACAGTGCTGAGAAGCAAAACAGGAAATTAGCCAAGTTAGCTAGAAAGACTACAATTCAACACGAGTGACTCCTGTGGCTGGGAGATGGAGAGAGAGGGAGAAAGTAGCGAGTTATCGTCTCTCTCTCACCTTCTGAGAGAACCAGTCGGGAGGACGACCAGGCTCAGAGAAAGGCTTGATGGCTCTGCTCACAGACACCCTGAAAGACAAATAAAACAAAAATATAAGATAACACTTTATTGACCACCGTAGAGGGAATAGGAGGGGGGGAGGATTCACTTTGTCCCACAACAGCACACAGTAGAAACAAAAAATAAGCAAATAAATAACATCTTAGAAATAAACAAGAAAAAATAATGACTGTATTGTGGCGTATACAATGTATATATTTCACACCAAAATGTATACTTTTATTGTGAAGGGGAGAACGGCTGCATTGTGGGCATCGTTGGTGAATAATAGCTGGATAAATCGCCTGCCTTGGGTTTTGTTGGGCCTGCGTTCGGCTCCAAAAGAGGACCGGCGGTTTTCTTTAGCTGAGTCCATCTGAAAAGAAGCCGTGGTGACCGACTTATTAAACCCCCTAGTCCAGGGGTGGGCAACTCCAGGCCTCGAGGGCCGGTCTCCTGCAACTTTTAGATGTGTCTCTACTTCAACACACCCGAATCAAATAATGAGGTCATTAGCAGGACTCTGGAGAACCTGACTGCACTTAGGAGGTGATTCAGCTGTTGGATTCAAGTGTGTTGGACCAGGGAGACGTCTAAGAGTTGCAGGACACCGGCCCTCCAGGACCAGGATTGCCCACCCCTGCCCTGGTCGTTACCGTTAGGTATTTCAATTGTTTTGTCTGTTGCTGCTGTTTAGTTTTTCCTTTGTGTGTGTTTTCTTTTATGTACTTGTGATGTTGTTTCGAATGTTATGTGTTTTTGTGTTTATGACACTCTGTGCGTTCAGGGGGGGCCTGTGTGGCGGATACAATGTGTATAATTCACACCCGAATGTATACTCTTATTGTGAAGGGGAGAAGGTGAGGCGAGAAGACACCAACGGTTGTCCTACATTCTATTTTTGGTTTTGAGTGGAAGACATTCAGAATAAAACAAGACTTAAATGATTATTTTGTCTTTTTCCACAATATTACCCTACAATGAGAACAATAAAACACGTTTTTTTTTAGCAATGAGAACAACAAAGACAGTAATATCAAATCAGATAATTTAAGTCCTCTTTGACTTTTATTACTATAAAATAGCTTGTTGCATCTCTATGCTGATATTTAGGAGTGTTTATTTTCAAATTAATATAAGCAGGGAAACCTTGGTTAGAGATCATATCTGTGACACCTCAGTTTCCCCACTATATCACCTGTTTTAATAGCCAGACAACTTAACTAAGCATCGTCTTGATGGACCTTGTTTGTCTCTTACATCTCTGATCATATATGGTTGATAGGGAACAAATTTACTACAAATGACAAATACTTTCATCGATTTACCAGTTTTGGTCTCCGCTCCTCATCACAGATGACGCCAGGCACAGTTTCTCCCTGATTGACCACGGCTCCGTGGGTCCCACATTCACAATCTTGTGTTCTGTAGCAAAATTTAAAAAAAAAAAAATTAAAAAAAAGAATTTAAAAGATTACAAACATCTAATATGTTTGTTCATTTGTAAATGGAGAACGAACTAAACCAGACATAAAACTTGAATTTAGATCCTATTTTACAAAAATGAAACTTAGTAAGGGTATGAAACGGCTACCAATAGCAACGGAAGCTGCCAACGTAATTAGAAACGCGAGGATAACCGCAGCATGTTTGACGTAAACAAGCAGAACTAGCTTGCTACAGCTAGCCACAATACTCTAATTAGCCTGATATTGTCTGCAGGACGATTAAAACTCCTAACTTAGCTGAAACGCAAACAAGGCTTATCAACACATAGCTGGCAATATCTCATATTATTTTACAACCAAGATAAAACGGCACAGTAACGTCTAAATTCTAGCGTTAGCTTAGCAATGTTTGGGGGGACACATTCATGGGGCACACACACATAGGGGCGATATTTGGGGCAGCGAGGCTGCTGTGTCTTTACAAGCTGGGCGAAATACGTCCCCTATGTTATTTTTCCTTCACTGATCCCTAAAAGTCTCGAATAACATTAAAAGCTATATTATAATATTACTTACTGCCGATGCCGCTCGCCATTGTTTTTACGACGAGACTCCTGGCACAACATCCGCCGGACAGATTTGGGTGATGCACACAACACGCCGCCGCCAGTCAGAGAAATAACACACTAAAAAAAGCCCTGAAGCAAAAAACTAGCACGGGGAGTGTCAAAAAGCTGTTTATGCTGTTTCAAATCACAAGTAACAGAAAAGGGGCTTTCAAACATCCATCTGCGTGTAATCTATATCATTTGTTTCTATTTTGTTTTGTTTTGTAATAAAGTTCCTGAAATAAATGGGCTTTTCAGTGATATTCTGATTTATTGAATGTGTTTGTACAATAAGTACTGGAAGGTGGTCAGTGATATTGTTAACTAATAATCCACATGTCATCTAGACAAGTACAAGTAGTTTTTAATTTCAATTACATTAGTTAATACCTATTAAAGCAGCACTATGAGATGTCATTTTACTGGGCATAGTGATTGCAGGAAAGACTGCAGACTGCACATTAAATTTAAGAAATCTATATTTTTCTATGTTTCGGTTTAACATATCAATACTATAAATATCCACACAAATAAAAATGTTTTTATTATCCATTTATCTCTAAGCTTTCTATGCAATATCTGAATATTTCAATACTTGAACCTGGAGATGTGTACATAAGTGATATCTTTCTTCTTTTTCTATGCAAATCTGTAAGACATCCCAGAAGGCTATCAAAAGCCCGCGTCATAGCCTCTACCACCTTAAAATTAAAATTCTGATAAAACATTTTTGACATCACCTCCATTTTTGTTCTGTCTGTTGTATGTGAATTCATAGCATTCCATCTCAAAGTTGACTTCTCTTCCAACAATTGCTGTTATGTTTAATGAATGTTGAAATGTCTGCAGATAATCCCTGCTGCTATTAAAGTTTGTATTTAAACTTCAGCTATTGCAGTGAATTCTAGAATAATTTGGCTACAAATTTAGTATTATGCTGATCATTGCTGTAGTAGTGACGTGCATTATTTATACTATTTATAACGGAAACCCTGTAATCCGTGAAAGAGGTGTACAGAGCCAGAAAACTCTGGCTCTGTCTCTGCGAGACTTGTGCCAGAAGCCCATTAAAATGCGCTTACATCGTTTTAAACTGCGTGATTGTGAGCGTGAGTGGGAACAAAACTAGCAACAGGTATTTTGTTCCATATAACACAGCAGGAGTGTAACAGGTAAACCTTTATGGATGCAAACTCGACTAAAACCCCACCTGTTTAGAATTGTATCTGAAACGTAATCAATTACAAATTCATTGATGGAACTTGACTTAATGCCGTGTCTTGATTGTTGATTCTATGTTGCATTGTGTTTCTGTGTTTGATATGATGTAAAGCACTTTGAAATGCCTTGCTGCTGAAATGTGCTATACAAATAAAATTTGATTGAAATTTGATTGATATTTTTAAAAACGCTTTTGGTTCTGGTGTTTTTAGCCCGTGGAGACCCAGCACAATTATTTATACGATATGCGAAGGTGCCCGACATACCAGAGGATCTCGTCGTGTTGCATTTCTTGGAAAACAAGAAAATCCAGTACTTTGATTTGCTGTTTTTTTTTGTTTGTTTTGTTTTTTACACAACCAAATCCAGTATTTGCAAGAAACACTCCGACTGGATAAAGTGCAGCATCCCCCCGCGTGCGCTACTCCTTGCGCCACCACTGTGCCGCCATTTTTTTTTAACCATTACTCCATTACGGTATGACTACTCTCTTCCGTGTAGGCTGTTGCGTTTTTTTATTTTTAACAAACACGTACTCGTATATCCTAGCGTTTTCCTGTACCTTCGCATATCGTATAAATAATCATGGCCGCCAGTCCAGCCCTGCCACAGTAAACACGTAATGTGATTCAGAGCAGCAGA
Organism: Xiphophorus maculatus; assembly: GCF_002775205.1. Lineage (NCBI taxonomy): Eukaryota > Metazoa > Chordata > Actinopteri > Cyprinodontiformes > Poeciliidae > Xiphophorus > Xiphophorus maculatus. The sequence continues at coordinate 25,627,017 of NC_036465.1, read as the reverse complement.
GGAAACTCAAAAAGAAAAACAATTCACACTCATTTAAATATTGGAAGTCTTTATTTCCACAAGACTAAGAAATGTTTAATATACATTTTCTCTTACAATTTAACATCTATCTCATCTCGTTTTCTTCCATAACATTTATTTTTACTCTGACAAGTAAAAATCTGGTGTACTGTTAAGGCCTCTTTTAGAGACATCTAGAAACGGCTGCTCTCTATTTACACATCATTCATACTTTTTCAGTCAGTCAGTCAGTCAGTCACCCTCTCATCAGAGAGCGAGTCCATTCTCTTCTTGTGGGCCAGAGGCAGGCGGAAGGATTTCTAACACCTGTCCAAGTTAGACTTTTCTTTTCCTTTTCTAATTATTTCAGTCATGGGACTGACATTTCTCTGTGGATTGAATATCCAGCAGCCGGACCGTTTCCTGCCAGCTGAAAAACAAAAAACAAACAAACAAAAAAAAAAAAGAAGAAAAGAAAAAACGCCACTGCTGCCCTGGCCTGCAAACAAAAGACATTCACCATTGTCACCTGAAACATTTCCTCCGAATGCTTCTTTGACAACTTTGCTCTTCCGGCGCGTGCACAAAACCCTCGCAGAAATGTTTGTGGAACATGAAAACATGGGAAACGTAATGGCAAATGAAGCTGAAGCGCAGCCTTGCTGTTCTTCCTTATAAAGGCTGCGGTACTTTACAATACGTTGCATAGAGATTTCATCAAATCCTTCAAAAACAAGATTGTTAAATTGGAAAATGGTCTAATGTTTACGTTTTTCCTAAGTAGCTTTTTCAGAGCAGAAAAAAAACAAAAAAACAATTTTTGCTAAATTGTTATTCAAACCCATTTAGTCCATGTAGTAACTTGATTTAAAAATTATTTTTTCAACCTATGTTTTTGCTCATCTGGTTTTGATTAATTTAATACTACATCATTCTTTTCCAATCCCGTTAAAATACAGACATAAGTTACTGTACAAAACGCTGGATTTTACGGTTGAAATGTCGAGGATAGGCCGCAAATTACAAAACATCTACATTCTTTGCTTTAACAAATAAAAAAAACAACAAAAAAAAACAAAACAAGAAATGACAAAAAAAAAAAAGTACCAAAAAAGTATGAAGACATGAACATTTTTTATGCACTAATGATTTTTAAAGTAGGTAGATTAAACGGGTGAGTGAATGACGCGGGAAGAATTTCGTAAAATCTACCGTAGTACCAAATGTATTCTTTCATATCAAATAATAAAAAAAACAACAACAACCCTGTAATAAACTTTGCAGGTTTTTTTTTTTTTTTTTTTTTAAATCAAAACGCTCTCCGGTTGATCCTCCGAAATGCTCCGACTTCGCCCGACTCGGACCGTTGCAGAGCCGGACCGCCTTGTGATGAACTGAGCTAACTCGACTCGTGACTCGCCACCTTCTTCTGGGCTGTCGCCGGGGGTAACGGGGGACCGGCTCTTCCGGACCGACTCCGTGTCGCCGGCTTGCATTGAGAGTATTCATGAGGTATGAGATGAGCTGTGCAAGGTGTGGAACTAAAAAAATATATGAAAAAAAAAAAAAACAAACAAAAAAAGAGGGAAGGTTTAGGGTGTTACGATACGCTGACATACAATAACCGGGAGGAAGTTGAACACCTGTTTTGCAACATCTTCCTGTCATTCTGAGTGATGAGTGAAAAAAACAAATAAAAAAAATCATGATTTGATAGGCTGATTATCCAGAGTAATTCACAGTTTGCATGTTGTATGAATGATCCATGAGTGATGGACAGCAAGAACATCATCAGAAATATGAAGATGCCTCAATACAGGCACTTCCTGTTCAACCAATCATTGATATCGCTGGGGAGAAGAAAAAAAAAAAGGCACAATTTGCTATATGTTTGTAACGCTGCAAGCAGAACCTAAAGGAAGTTTATGAAACTGCGAGGTGGGGGGGTAAAACAGGTGGATTTTTCATCTGAAAAATCCACCTGCCATACACTGATGTCCTTACAAACATACAAATAGTTAATAGTGAAGTTATTGTAATATCAAGAAGATTCTCTCCCCCCCTCCCTCATCCGCCCCAGTCTGAGGTCCTGAAGGCAAGTCTTTTTAAAGTCTCTCTGACAGGGCTCCCCTTCATTCTTATAATCCTGGTTGATCTTCTCTTCCTCTCCCGTCCTGATGGTCTTTATCTCCAGTGGGGGGCGAGCAGGGCCAGGGCCGGCCCGCAGAGCGCCAGCGCCGGCGCCAGGCTTCCCCGCGAGGACGGCGATGACGAGCCTTTTTGCACCGGTTTGACCCTGGGATTCTCCGGGTTCTGCGAGGTGGAGATGTAGATGTCGCTATCGCCGCACGACGGGGAGTCGCAGCCGCTGCCGCTCTCGCCGTCTCCACTAGCGTCATCATCTGTTGAAGAAAAAACAAAAACCAAAAACAAAATGGTCGGGTCAAAGAGGGTTCCTGTTGGTCAAAATGTTTTGGAGTTTTCAGCTCAGCTTTAAAGTGGACATATGAGTTTAAGGTTTAAATATGGAAGCAAACAAAAACAGAAAACAGACTGACAAGAAAAGGGAGGATGGATGAATGTGAGCCTTCAGAGCCACATAAAGACGATTACAAAATCAGCCTTCTATCACCTGAAGAACATTTCTCAGATTAAAGGACTAATATCTCAATCTGACTATATAGCTTGTGAACAAACAGGAATGGAAAAATACATCTGAAAATAAGAAAAGTTTCTCATTCACATACTTTTTCCTCCCTTGAACATAATTAGACTCCCCACCCTCCCAGACTGCGCAGGAAGAATAGATAAAGCTCCAGAGGAGATGATCGGTTATGGCACAGATAGTGAAGGTGGTTTGGCGCCCTCACCCGTTTCAAAGGTCATGTCGTTTCCACTGTGCGCCGCTTTCAACCGGTTCGTCATGTCCTTTAAAACCGCAATCTGGGTGCGGATCACGACATCTGGTTTGGTAATGTCCACCTCAACGTCAGGGTTTGAAACCTGATTGGCCAGCCCGTTGCCAATCACATCCGACTGGTATCTAAGGAGGACAGAGGTGTGATTGTCAGACATACTCAGCAGTTTTCTATTTAACGTAAATAAGAACAGGGCTTGTACACTTTTCTCATAATAGAAGTCAAGCACTTTTCAAGGTAAGTTTTCAAACTTTTCTTGCACCACACTTTGGAGATAAAAACAATAGAAAATTAAGTTTCAATTCACGAAGATATATAATTTATTACTGTTATTAATAATAAATTAATATTAATAATTTATTAATAAACACTTCCCAAACCTTGAAAACTCCCTCAGTGAAATTCAAGGATTTCCAGCACCGTACAAACCCAGTAAAAGTAATTCTTTTTTTTCTCTGACCTGCTTTTGGCTGTACCGTTCCAGCACTCGTCGCCAGGTGCGGTCCTTTCCGCTGCGCACACCGTCTCCGGCAACGTCGACCAGAACTTCTTTGCGTGTTTGAGCTTCTTCTTCACCTCCGTCGTCTGTGCGGCGCAAACGAAGCACATTTTAGGCAACAGGACAAACACAGAGCTGCGGCTCATTGTCCGGTTCCTCACCAGCCGATCTAAACTGGTCCCAGCGGCGGTCGTCGGCCTCGCTTCTGGACTGAAGGGCCGGAAGCGGCCGGTGAAGCCCGTTTCCTTCCCTGACCGCTTGGAGCGGAAGGCCTTGTTGGGTTTGGGCGTCCCGCATCCCTGGAAGACCTGTTCAGGGAGGAGAGAGGCTCGGTAAAATGGAATCTGCCGAGTTGGAGGTTCTGGTCAAAACGGCGGCGCGCAGGCGGACCCTCTGCGAGACTTGCACGCTGTTCTCCTGCATGTTCATGATGGCCTCGGAGATCTTGACGTCGAGGGGGTCCATGACGGACTCGAAGTTGAAGGGCCCTTCGAGCCTGTCGGCCAGGCCCACCATGGCATCTGGAAAGCACAACGCAAGGACTCTCAATCCAGAGCTCATTTTTCACTAGAAATCCACAAATTCCACAACATATCCTGCTCTTTCATAAAAAATACATCAACATGAAAGGAAAATGGCTGACAGAGTTTCTATATATTTAAAATGTGTAACATTATATATCAATTAGCAGCTAATTAGAAAAACGTGGGGTGTATTTGTACAGAGAATGAACGCTCTGCCAATTTTTCCCCTTCAAAACAGCCTCAGATCGGATGAGAGTCAGAACATCTGATTTCAAATCAAGCCAAGGATTTTCAATTGGATTAAGTGTAGACTTTGACTATACCATTCTAAAGAGAAATATGCTTTGATCAATCAACCTCTACATTAATTACTTTGGCAAAAAAAACATGGTAAACGAATTAATCAGGGTTTCACCAACTCAAAGTTAAAACTTTTTAGACCGATAGGAATGAAATGTAAGACTTTTAATCAACAGAAATGTAGAAAAAAGTTTTTTTTTAAAAAGAAGGTGTATTTCATATATACTGCCAAAGTTTTTTTTGACCAAAAACAAACATGTTACTTTGTAACATTGTAACAACAGAAGTGAACCGGTGACAAAAACAAACCTGGCAACTGGCCTTACCAATGATGGACGCAAAAGCGCTTGCTAGCTAGCACGTGTACATTAGCAGCTAATTAGCAGTAGCCTCAAGTCACAGAACTAAATGAAGAGGTCTGTGTGTGACTCAAATGTTTGCCTAACAAAAAAGTCCCACGAGAAATATAAACTTTATAAAGTATCAGATTAAACGGTCTTCTCAAGACAAAATTTAAAACATATTTAAATTTATATATTTTTAAATGAATTTCAGACATTTTAATGCCTTATTTTTTGATTCATGAATTTAAGATTTAAGGATGCGCCTGTTCATGCTTTTACATGTAGACATAACAACAAATGCAGATCTAAGTAGTTTGTAATTATTTTCTCAAGGAATGGTTACTATCTGCCACGACTGAATGACACTAAAACAGCAGAATTCCTTTAGAACTGTTTTTCTTGTCATTAGGTTGTAAATGATGTGCTTTTTCTTTTTACATCATTCAAATATCAAAATCCTGAAGAAGAAAATGCATTCATCCTCTTCCTGTGACAATTTTATGTTTTACTTTATTTAAAAATGTAAAATCTAATCAATCTTAGCTAAAATCAAAATTAAATGGTGGTTCTTGACATGACAAATTTCTGAAGGAAGATATTTATCAAAAACGTTGTTTATTTAAAATTGGTCATGGTTATTTGTACTGTTAGTTTTCTTTTACGCAGTCTTGTTAGACGGTAAAAACTATGCCACAGCCTTTTGTTTCACACGTTTGTTATGCAACAATTCAAATTAAACGTTTACTCATCCTTCTTCCTGATCTTCCTGCCATTTCTTTGGTCTACATGATGCCGTTTGTTCTCTAATATTATTCACTACATTCTATTTAGTTGAATATTAAATGTGCACCACACTCCAGATTTATTCTTTACATAATTTCCTTGAGCATTTTAGTCATGCCCTACTTTGTGTTGGTCTACAACATAAAATCGATTTAATTTTTTCAGTTGCAATAGGCCAAAAATGTGGAAAACGAATTATGTTCACCCGTATACTTTGTATGCTCTTGCATGCCGTTACTAAAATCTACCACTAGGTGGCAGCAGCTCATAAGTGAAATTAGAGAACAGACGCTGCAGCAGAAGAGGAGCAAACAGAAAGCGGAGCATAATAAACAGAGTGGAGAATAGAGGAGATGTGCACCACCCTGAATGTAATGGACCAGATCTGAGTGTGTTTACACTAAACAATAACAGCTTTCATCCTGCAGCCAGTCACATGTACACCCCTCCCTCTCCCTTTACATCACAGTAAATAAGCCACATGTTTGTACAAGATGTCTAACAAAGAGGACCTTCAAACAAAACATTCCTGTTTAGGTTAAAGTCTGAACTGGATTGTGACAGAAGATTCAATTTCTATCAATCTCTGGTGGAAAATGGGAATAAAAACAGAAACTATTACGGTCACAAGAATTGGTATTATGGTCGCGTTAGAAGTCTTCTTACCGAGGAAGTTGTTCCACTCCGTGTCCAGGTCAGCCTGGTTAGCCAAACACCCCCGCATCACGTTCAGACAGTAATTCTGGCAGGGCTTCAGGGCCACTTGGCCGGAGCAGTAGGGACAGTACAACATCTTCATGGCTGCTTGAACACAGCTGGGAGATGCGCTGACCTGGAGGAGGTGGGAGGCTGTTAGGAAGGCGGTTTTCCACCAAACCTCAGCAAGACAAACTCATCCAAGACGCATACTTGGACTAAGAAACGGCTTAAACATTTCATTTTATAGGGCTAGGTCCACCAAGCAGAATAATCTAATCATCAATGAATCACATGGAAAAACATGTCAAACCAGTACAGTCAAAGAGGTTTGTGTTGAGACTGGCTGTCTATTGCAACCGCAGCTGGCGCAAACACAAAAGATATAAAGTCAGAGGCTCTGAAGGGAGGGGTCGGCCGACTTCTACTGCCTTTTTTAGTGAAGACAAAAAAAGCTGCGTTCGCTTACCGTGGACACCTTATTCACCACGTCTGGCATGAGGGCAAGGCCTCTCACGAAGGTGCGCGCGGCCACGAAGGCTCGCGTCATCTGGATCCGCATCTTGCGCGGAACGTCGCCGAAGGGCTGCAGCTGCTCCGTGTGCTGGCTCACGCACTCCATGTAGGCGTCGCTGAACTCGTACTGGACGTTGACCAGCCGGAACATCCTCTCCAGGAGGTCGGCCCAGAAGTCCGACAGCATGGATTCCAGGTTGACGGCGGAGCTGCCGGAGACGTAGTAGCGGGTCAGCGAGGCGAAGAACTCCGTGAACAGCTGGGAGTTCTCTATGTACATCTTGCCGTAGGTCCGCACGAACATGTTGTGCAGTGACGTCTGGGAGTTTTTCAGGAGCTCCTTGAAGAACTCTGTGGAGAGAAGAAGAATGCACCTTAGAGGACATGACGGAAACAATCTGAGCATTGTTTCAACTTGACGACTTGTTTTCACATCCGACAGTCCAGAAAAATGGTAAATGGCCGGTGCTTGTATAGTGCTATTTAAGTCCAGAGGCAGGTTTAGTGTTTTCCCCAAAGACGCATCAAACCAGCAACCCATCGATTGCGGGACAAACTTCTACCACCGTTGCCACCATCGCTCTGGTAAGCTCAGTTCGATTGGGGACCAAAACTGCAACATCTGTTACATTTTCAGCTGCTGGGATTCACTCTCACACTGCACTGTAAACAAAATTGGAGTAGCGTTGGATTTTTAGCGGCTGTTTTGTCTTTGGCGAAAGACCACAATATATTTCTGCCACTAGAGCTGGACTCTCAGAATGTTTGGATTGTATTTACCCAGAATGCCCTGCACTTTAGTTTGTTTCCTGCTTTTGGAGCGGTCTTCGGACTGCTCGGCGTTCGGTTAAACCCAAACAAGACCTAGATTTGTCGGCGGCCCAGAGTTCACGTTTTTGGCGTGCATCAGAGTTCACACTTCTTCAAACCAACCAGACTTTCTAGGCAAATGAGATTAGGCTTAGATTAAAGCGGACTAAAAAGAGCAGGTGTGAATGCACCCTTATAATCCCCATGAGGAAATCAATGGTTTAAAATTACAGATTCCTTCTTGAACATTGTCTACAGAAAGCATTCTTTACAACACTCTTCAAAGATGTTGAAAAAGATACCCATACCTTTCAAATGTCTCTCACTACAAACTTCAAAGGATTTTATAGGGGTTTTATATGACAAATCAACAAAAAGAACGGCATCATTGTGAAGTAAACAGAACTCCGTCACCGAATCCGTTACAACCTGGCTGGAGTTCATACCGTTTGAAGCCTGACTGACGTTTTATGCACTTCACCATTGCTGACTGTGCCCGACAGCGAAACGGCAACACAACCTGATAGTTAAAAGGCCTCTGGGCCGAAGGAGGGGGACGGGACGGTAAATGGTGGAGCTGCATCATGTTGGCCACTGCGCCGCCTCTCCATTCAGCAGAGTTATCTCTCCGCATCAACGTGCGTTAAACTGACCACCATCAATGGCATTTCTCTGTTGTCACATTCCATTCGCTTTCCCTTTCTGCCAACCTCTCTTGGACTGTCCTTCAGAAGCCTTTTCAATAGGATTACTGAATAATGCGACCCCCTCCTCCCAGTTCGCCTTTGCATAGATGGACCTGTAGCCTCCACACCCCGTCCACCTCCATCCAGTCCTGCATCTCCCTCCCTCCCTTTGCTGCTTTCACTTCATCAGTTCCTTCAGAGAGCTCTCTTCACTAGAGACAGCGAACAATGACCTACTTCATCTTGAGGAATGTCCATCACCCCCCACACCACCGCCACCCATAATCCAAGCCTCTTCTCCCATGGTCACCCCTCCTCCTCACCCCTTAACTTTCTTAATCTGAACAAAATGAGAATTCCTCAGAGTCCCTGAAAATGTTTCACCTTATGTTTCACACGCATGCAACCAAACACTGCCCCCTCACCCTTCCACACACATACACTTTGACAGTTTTTTTCTAAAATCCACTCTCCTCCCCCTCCCACCCACTTGCTGACCCTTGTGGATAAAACTCGTGTCCCGTTGCAGTATCTCTGGGTGCCCACAGCGTGGCTTTGAAATGTAAAGTTCCCATGCTCTCACAGGGGGAGACACAAAACACACACACACACTCCAAGTAGTACTGTCACTTCCACTTCAGACTGACACATTAAGAAGAAAAAAATTAGATAGACGAGGGAGTGAGGGCATCTTGGAGCGGGTTAAGTTGAGGGCTTTTTTTAACTCCAAATCCCCACTGTGTCGCCAAGGTTACCGGAAACACTGCAGCCCCTCCATTTACCTCCACACCACCACCGCCTCCCCTGCCCTCCTTCAACACACACACGCATGCGCACGCCCGCACACACACACACACCCACACCCCCCTACACACACACACACACACGGAGAGCCAGGGGAGAGGGCACCAAGTTCCACGCTCCACTGACAAAGATTAAAAGTAAACGGTCCACCCCCATCACTGGAATGTCACAGTAGGCACAAGTTGAATGTCAGTGGAAAACACTGAGCTGGAAGATGATGCAGTGCGGCGTTTTATGTCCAGGGTCCCAGGCGTTTCCACAAAGCTCATTTCATCCATTTTGAAATGCATAAACACTAAAACTCTCCAATAAGTTTATTGGGGAGTTTACTCATTTGCACGAGTCAGAACTCGTTTGAGAATGCAAGAAGCCCACAAAAAGGTCTGAAGGAAGGAAGTGAAAGAAGGAAGGAAGGGAGAGAGGGACAATGAGGAAGGAAGGAAGGAAGGAAGAAAGGAAAAGTGACCAAGGAAGAAAGAAATAGCAAGGGAGGAATGAATGAAAGAATGAACTGGAATTACCAAGAAGGAACGAGTAGGAAGAAACGATTTTTAGTAAAGTGAAAGAGGAAAGATATTGGAAAAGATGAAAGAACAGAAGACAAACAAAGAAATGACAAAAAACACTGGAAATGAGGTGAAAAACTACAGAGCGACAGAAGCTTGGAAAGAAAGATGGACAGCTGAAGATGGACAAGGAAAAATGCAACAAACGACAAGAAAAAAAAGGAAAGATTTCAGGACACAAGAAATGGCATTGAATGAAAAAAGACTAGAAAAAACAGCATTTCACCCCCCAAGGACCAAAACATCTAATCCCATTTACTGCAGGAAATGGGATTAGATCATCTCAATTTATACATCACAGCATCTGATAGTCACTAAACCCAGAAAGACTGATCAGTTTTAAAGCATTTAATAAATACACGAGGAAGCAAATTTAGTGTTTGAGTTGTTGGTCACTGACCGATCAAGAGGGAACTGATATTTGAGTCTCTGACTGCATTACTGGTGAATCTCTGTGTGTGAGTGTATACTTGTTTAGTTATTCTTCTTAGGACCATTTCGGTCAAATTAACCGACCTTATTAACCAACCAATGGGCCTTATGGGGACCAAAATTCACTTTTTCCACTTGTGATACAGATATCTGAGGTTTCGCATTGGCTGAAAAACTGTGCTGGATTGACTACAAGCCTTTGACTTTTTTAATACAGACAAATGTACTGAATTTCAAATGTACTTGATACCTCTGTACCAGGACAGCATACTTAAATACACCGTTGGCTTCACAAGCTTGGTCAGCTATGTAAACACAACTTTCATGTGTTCACTGTATAATGAATAATAAAGAAACTGAAACTGACAAACACAATAGGCTGACTGACGTAGCCAAACATGTAAAAATAAACTGAAAAACGTTCTTTCAAATGGCCCAGGAAGTGAAATTAGTAATTAAACATAAAAAAATAAAGCCTGACGTCACTCAGAGTACAAAACATAGAATTAGACTTAGTAGATCTGCGCTCTGCTTTTAGGGTTAGGTATTTGTTAGTAATGGTTGGGGAAAATGTCTGGGTTAGGCTTTACTGAAATGAATGAAAGTCGATGCAAAGTCCTAATGGGGTAGAAATACAAACTAGTGTGTGAGTTGTTGTAGAGTCTATCTTTTCCTCTATCTCTTTTAGCCTCTTAACTGCTTACACGCACATGCTGCAACTTACATAACCATGTCTATGTGTGACTGCCGGCAGTCATACATAAACAGACTGAAACTGATTAGACTACCGTTTAGGGAGGGTACAGATTGCAGAGAAGAATAAAAGCTAAACTCACGCTACAATCTTTGCCTCACTTGGTTCCATCCAGAAGGTTTGCAAAGTGTGGCCCAGCGCTGGACGGTGAATATGTATCTGTTCTATTTTTATGACATGTATGGCTTGTAACATTTGATAATTTTTCAGGATTAAAGCCTGTTTTTATATAATCAAATCGCATTATTTCTCAAGGTAATTTACACTCAGGGGTTCTGGTCGGGTCCTGAAACTGGTAAACGGACCTGGTGGAGCACAAAGACAAAAATGAATGAACTCCAGCAGAGTGCACCATGTTTCCATATCCTAGTGGGGACCTTTTCCCATCTACCTTGTAAGGTTGTGGGGACCAATGTGGGTCCCCATGAGGGGAAACGCTGTTTTTGGGTTAGGTTTAGGAGTAAGGTGTGAATTGAGTTTTGGTTAGGTGTTGGGCTGTAGAAATGAATGGAAGTCAATGGAAAGTCCCTACAAAGATAGAGGCACATGACTGTGTGTGTGTGGGTGTGTGGGTGTGTCAGCTCTAAGGTCTTCTAGTCAGAGCTATGAGCAGCACTAACCAGGTTTCTTGTGCTGCCATTAAAACTCAGTTTACGACACGGAGCTGTCTGCCAACAGGCCGCGGCGCTCAGGAGCTTTTCCATTAAAACACTGCTTGTGGCTCAGCCAGCAGTGTGAGAGAATATGGGTGAAGGGTCAAACAGCAGAGAGGGAGAGGGGACATGGTGGGGGGGAGAGATGTCGTCTGAGTATCAACCCCCTCCACTTCCCCCCTCTTTCATATAACCTCAACCGTCAGCGTTTCAGCATGTAGCGGAGATGAGCAACGATCCGTCACAGGAATAGAGAAGCTGACCCATCTCCTCCCACTTCCTCCAGCGTGGAGATCCCCCCCCCCGTCTGCCTGGCCCCCACCACCACACCACCCACTGGTGGCCTTATAAACCCTGCTCCTCCCAGTCCCAGTCCAGGCAGTAATTGCATCCTATTTGTGCCAATTAGTCGTTGAGCTCCTTCCCCCCATCTTTTTCGGACGGTATGGGATTCCGTCCCTCCTGCTGTTGGATCACCCCACTCTGTGTGTGTGTGTGTCTTAATCCAAGTGTTTTAATTCCCAGACATGGACTCGCTCTGCCGGACGGGGGTCAATGCAGCAGGGACAGAGGGTCCAAGGCCAGGACAAACACCGTGGAGCGGGGCAGAACTATTTCTGGCTTCGGGTAGTAATTGGCTGTGACTCTTCGCTTCGGGGCGCACGACGAGAGCTGACCTAATCACCGTTTCCTGAGTTTGTCCGCCTTCACGTAGCCATGTTCATGTGAACACGCTTCCCCTTCCTGCTCTGGCCGGCATCGTCGCCACCGGGGTTACTCTGGAGGTGAAGACTTTCCCCGTCCCGACGGGAGACGTTAGGAGTCAAGTCCAACGGATCGGGTAGAAGAGACGGCAGCCGAAGGAGCGAAACGATCCGCAGGGACTCAACGAAACTATTTAGCTTCAGTGTTTTGGCCCTTGTACACCAAAAGCTGACATTTGTCTGGGTGAAACATCTGGAAGGCACGAACCCTCCGGCTTATTTAGCGCCTAATCCAGCGCTGTCAAACTCTGAGGTTTTATTTAGTTAGACTTGTCCATCAGTGAAGGGTCACTGTGGAATATCAGGCCTCACATGTATTTGCTATCAACTGTCAGATCCTTGGCTACAACACACTATCAGGCGTTCCAGCTTATCCGAGGTCAGATGTTTTACTGAAGGAGTGAAACAGAAAAAGGAAGGGAAAAAATCCTGTTGTTTCGCCTGTCACGATAAATGTTGCTGGACGACAAACGCTTCCAAAGTTATTGCGATAAATGACGTTGTTGTTTTGAGACCATTTTGGAGTTGTATAACAATAAAGGCATAATAATGTAAGGACACCCTCTGAAAGAGCAATAGATTTTAATTTCTAGCAAACTTAACACCAGAATATGTCAAATGTAAATAAACAAAAACTATTTACTTGAAACAACAAATAAAATGGATACTGAAGTCTCTGTAAATGAAATTCCCCTTCAAAAAAGGGGCTAATTCAGACCAGATTGAAGACTTTAGTCATCCAGTCTAGAGACGAGAAAAATAAACAATCGGGCAAACGGAAATTATTGAGCTTGTTTTATTTTATCATGCGATTAATTGATTTATTGTGGCAGACTAAGCTGTAGGTTCTCCGGTACTCAAATTATGTCTCAAACCTTCCTCAAATTTTTCTAAAACTTATTTAAAGTGGTTAAAAAACATACTGTGTTTACAGCACTATAATTCTGTTAGTTTTTGGTTTTGATCCATTATATAGATCAATTTCCAGTATTTGAATTTCCAGTCTTTATCCTATGGATTGGTGCATTTTATCATCGACTCTGCAAAAGGTGACACGACTGTAATTTTCTGTCCGATCACAGATGTTTAAAAAGCCCGACCAGCCAGTTCCAATTTTGGCCAAAACAGATTTTTCTGTCAGAAAAGTCACTAAATTTGATAAGTTGCTAAGCTGTAGCTTCCTCAAAAGTATCAATAAATATCAGTGAATTAAAAAATATGATCCAGGGCATGCCGTGGTGGCGTAGCGGTTAGCGCGACCCGTATTTGGAGGCCTTGAGTCCTCGACGAGGCCGTCGCGGGTTCGACTCCCGGACCCGGCGACATTTGCCGCATGTCTTCCCCTCTCTCCTTCCCCGTTTCCTGTCAGTCTACTGTCATATAAAGGACACTAGAGCCCACAAAAGAACCCCTGGAGGGGTAATAAAAAAAAAAGAAAAAAAAATTATTCAAAGGAGTTACTGTGTGCAGTTTAGTGGTATAAATCACACTCTTTTAAGTAAGTGGCGTCCTGGAGAAGAGTCCGTATGAGAATTTCTTTTAAGGACGTTTGTATGTGTGGCATTATGAATGAAGTGCCATGCAGTGAAACTATAATATAATAACTACCAAATAATTTCTTTTCCCTTATAATCTTTATCACAGTAGCATTACAAAATATTCAGATCAAATTCTAAGTCCAGATCGCCCATCCCCAGACTGGTAAGCTTTCCAAGCTGTGCCACGTTTGAACAACTTTATCACTCCATTCCTGCATGCGCAGCAACGTCTGGCTGCAGACCGCTGGGCATCTGGCTAAAGGAGCGCCGCAACATCCCCCCCCTGACTCATCACAGACAAACTCAGCTGTTTGGAAACATTTCTGGTCAATCATGGCTGTTACTTTCTACTAGTTAAAACTGGTTGAAAACTACAAAAGGCTTCTCTACGTCAATCGGGCAACTTCTGATAAATATCGACTCAATAAAGAGCAGAAGAGCCAAAACGGCGTCGTTTTTCCCAACAAGCATTAGTAACCATTTTCCTACTCTTAAAAATCAGCTGGTTACAGACACTTCCAATTTACTACAATAAAATGTTATTTTAGTGGGAACAACTTTTGTTTTTCTGGTTTGTTTTTTAAACTATGGTTAATATTTTTGTAAGTACCCCCACTCTGAAACTCGGCCATGTTTTCACGAGGTTATCACCCCATGAGAGTCTCTATGGTCCCACGCCTACTTGGCTGTAAATGAAACACAGATGCTTAAGTGACTGTATTAAATCTAAACAAAGTCAACTAAACACTTGAACACACAATTTACTAATACTACTAATAATAATACAGACGACAGTGTCATGAGAACATTGCTTTATTCTTTTAATAGTCTCTTTTCTGTGCAGTCGAGCTTTACTCTCTGCTTAGTTGTTGGACAATAAGTTGAGACTGGATGTCCATTTGGGTTTTAGTGCCGAAAGTTGCCTCTGATTCTGGATCAAATGTCAGTTTTAGTTTATACAAGTCACTGCAGGATTTATGTGAAGAGAGCTCACAAATCAACAGAACTGATGTGATCATTTGCTTAAGTTTGCCGAGTTCACAGCTGAGTGGACGCATTCAGAAAAGTGTGGCAATGTGGCCCGCTTTAAAAAAAAAAAAAAGAAAGAAAAAAGCAGACGCTCCTTTGGTTACTTAAGAAGAAGAAGAAGAATTACTTTATTCATCCCAGCAGGGAAATTATTTCGCAGTTACAGCAAGAATTATTTTTTTAATACACAGATTAACACACACACGACGGGAGCTGCGTCTGCAGGCAGCCAGCGCCATTTTTGAAGGAGGACATGTGGCAAAGGTCGTCGGGACCCGGAGTCGAACCTGCGACGTCCGCGGGTCTAAGGCCTCCAAATATGGGGCGTGCTAACCCCCTGCGCCACCACAGCACACCACAGTTTTATTTTTTTTTAACGGAAACGATCTATTGTGATCATGTTTTCACTTCATGAAAACCAGTCACCGGGAAGCCAGGTTGTCTCATTTTGATGCTCTCAATGAATTCAACAACTTGCAGGAAAAACCCCTACAAAAGCTCAGTACGCTCACTTCAATATGGAGCTCTATCAACTCACAAGAGTACGTGGTCAATGTACCTGCTTTTAAAAACTGTTGACTTACTGTATGTGCATCATAGTATGTTTAATGGGTCTGAACATTGTACTTTTATTTTTTTCTCAGTTTTACGATATGTTTAGATTTTCTGCAGTATGATGTTCTGTTGTATGACGTCTTAATGTTTTCTCAACAGGTCGGCGTTTTCAATCAACTTACCTGGTTAAATAAAAGTTAAATGACATAAAAAAAATGTTACAATACATTAGTAAGTAACTTTTATTAAAAAAAACAGTCACCATGTCGTGACAGTACGATATAAGAGATGATCTGTGGGGAAAAAAACAAAACTAAAAACAAGCTCCACTGCTTTGTCCCAGTGGTAACTAGAAAAAAACCAATCAAAGCCAGGAGGCGGGCCTTAGTGCTGCCAATCACCACTCACACACCAGCGCTTTCTCTCTGCTACTCTATGGCGAGTCCACCACAACAAAGCTTTCTATGAATGCTAACGCTACTTAGCATGGTCACCAGTGATGGCAGACAGTTTATCTGCCAATAGCACATTTATCACCGCATACACAAGGATGATTGACAGCGCTGAGACCCTCCTGCTGGCTCTAATTGGTTGTTTTTGACCAGAAGTGGTGCATTTTTTCAGACAGCAATAGAAGCACTGAGAAGAACAAATATGTGAAAGCCCCATTCCTTACAGAAGTTACACACTGCAGCTTCAAGGGAAAGTCGAAAGGAAATCTGGTGACATCTGCTTTTGAATCCTATCGTAGGGGGTTTCCCAATAAATCAGGCTATTTTCTCATTGGACAAATTATTAAGACAGTAAATGATGGATGGATCAGCCAGTGAAGTCAGGCCTAAAATATTCCTTCAAACTGCCAGAAGACAAAGGGAGATGGGTGGAGGAGGCAGACAGGAGAGCATACATTAACACACGAAGTGTAAAGTTTAATTTGAACAAGTTGGATGGAAAGGGTAAAAAAAAAAAAAAATGAAGAGGGGGGGGTGGGTGTTTAGGAGAGAGGCATGAGATGGGCCCAAAGGGCAGCAGGAGAGGAGGAGAGGAGGGTTGGGACAGGCCGAGCCGCCGCATTCCTACACGTCACATTCCTCCTAACATCTGGCTGCAATACACAAGCTCCCTGTTACCGACCATCCCTCGCTGCCTTTCACAGACACATAAGATCCCGAGGTCCCTGACCTGCAAACGCGCAGGAACATATGTGCACACAACACTCTGCCAAACTACGTTCCCCTTAACAAGCCAAATTCCAGCGCTGGAGATCAAATGTGTTCCCCTGTTCTCCGGTCAGTCCTACTGGGACCCTCGGCGTCGTCGTCGTTGTGGAGTGACTCCGTGGCGATGCAGCGGGGGGTAAAGGCCAGGGGAGGAGGGCGAAGGGGGGTTCGGAGCCGAGCCGCTTCCTCTGTGAGTCAGCGCTGCGGCGTGTTCCCATGCGCTCCGGCCCTCGGCAGGCGAAACCCGATCCCGATATTTACAGGCGGAGGAACAGGAAGTACAGGCAAGACAAAATCTGAAGATGTGTGTGGTCCGTCTGGAGTCTCTCTGGAGAGAAGGGAATTCAGCACAACGTTTGGGGCCGGGGGGTTGGGAGGTAAGACGCTGGTAGACAGGTGGACGGACTGGCGGACACAGACCCTACTGTCATTGAGAAGTGGGCTGGCAGGTGGAGGCGTCCTTCAAAATTCGCTTAGCACAGCTACCGCAACACAGGGACGGTGGCGCGCCGTGGGCCGACGAGCTGCTGGTGTAAACGCGGTGTGTGTGTGTGTGTGTGTGTGTTTGTGTAAGAGTGTTTGCTTACTGTCAAAGTGGTCGTGTCTCTGTTTGAAGGTGGATTGTAGACTGGTGCTAAGCCGGGACACGGGAGCTTTGATCTCCGTGTGGCTCTGCTGGCTCAGCTTGTCCTCCATCTCGGCCGTGCAGCAGGTGAAACCCTGCGGACACACCTTCAGCGGCGCTCCTGCAACACACCAGACGCTACAGTGAGACTCAGCCACCAACACACACTCTGTTCAACCAATCATCGTCTAGAACAAAAACCTTTGTACGTCTTGGACCTGTTAACTTTTTGTCACATTACAAGAGAGTTTAGATCAGGCCTAAAAAAATGCAATCCAGGGATTATATCCGAGCACAATCCAAAACGACTGATTAAAGACAGACAGGAAGACAAAAAGACAGGAGACAAAGACAGTAAGACAGAAAGAAAGACAAAAAGACAGACAACACAATTGGGAACCAATAGTTGAGCATGCTTCCTTTTTGGGATCTAGACTTTAAGGAGCTAGGTGAGGGGCTTCACCCTTCACCAAATCAAACACACCTTGGCTGTTTAGCCCCCTTCACCGCTCCTAATTGTAACACTCAGCACAGCAGCCTTAAGCTGGCCCACTTCACAGAGCGCGCCTCTTATCCTGGCCCTCCTCAGTCTGATTGATAGTTTAGTGCTGGAGCTCTTTTCTGAGTGTTGGGTCCTTCTGAAACAGGTTTAAAGAGATCTCTCTGGATTAACTCCTCACCCACTTTGCAGGTTAGATGTCCAATTTCAGTCTCAGGCATATTGAGATGCTTATTACCTTAAATGCTTAGTTTTCCCCCCCATCTCTGGCTTTCGACTGCCATCCATTAAATAAAGATCTTAAAAATATCCTCCACAGGCCAACGTGTCCGATTTCCTAACAGCACCCGGGTCATGGACTGTTAGCTTTTCTAATCTGTTTCTGTAAACAAAAACAAAAAAAAAACTAAACTCTCTCTGCTGGCAGACAGAGATGCAGAAATATTTTTTCCCCCCACTGATCAATGGTCAACATCTGTATCGACACGGGAGCAAACTGGAGCCAGAGAACGTTTTGCGCAACGACTTTGCTACGTCCCGACGTAAATAATGCGTTTGACCAGGAGCAGGCAGTCCGCTTTGTCGAGTTGGACGTCGACCAGAGGTTCACGGGAGGACGAACGCAGCGCCGCAGCTGGAATAATGTTTGGTTTTAAACGTAGCTGTTGGAATTTTAGAGAACACAGGGATCCTTTCACTGCATCTCAGCACCAGCCGTCTGTTTGGTTTCCCCCGCCGGCTTGTTCTCGCTCGCCGTCTGCAAGAACACGTTTCTATAGCTTGATGCTGTGCCGCGTTTCGGCCTCATTAAAGCAACGCTGTCCTCATTTGATCGGGCTCTAGGTCAGCTTCCCCAATTAGCTACACGCTGTCTGAAGCTTATACAATCCTCTACGTCTTAAACCGTTTCGCCATTTGTCGCATTACGTGCAAAAACGTCACAGGATTTTACTGGGATTTTATGACGGAGCAAAACAAAGTACCGTAGTTCATCTTTTTTTTTGTAAAGTAGAAATAATTATGTTTTAGAGGAGAGGTCTGTAGCCTCTACAACCAAAACAGACATTTTGCTCTCAGGACAGACAAATAAAACGGGTTTAAGACTGCGAATGTCACAAGACTTTTTGGGGGAAAAAAGAAATATCTACTTTAGGACATTTCTTGTCATTTTTGTAGGAACAGCGTTTTACTTCTAGTTTTAAGATCAAAAACAATGAAACATAAAAGGGAATGGATATATATCTGCAAGATGTGCACATTTTTGAATATGATTAAACAATTACTCGTCAGAATAGTCAATAGGAAAAAAAAGATAATCGACTAAAATTACTTGCAGCCCTTATCTGAAGGCAACTGGTTGCACTAGATTTCATTTAGCTGTGTCAGCATAGATACAGGCTTAAAAACAAATCCAAGACACTTTTCAGATTCCCTTTCTTACATTTCACTATTAATACATGCTGTGTTTCTATGTCACACAATCCCAATAATCCACATTGAAGTCTGTCGTTGGAAGCTCAACAAAACGTGAATAGGTCAACGGGGTGTGGATATTCTTGCAAGATCCTGCAGATTAAACTAATGTTGTCTCTACCTGGACAGAGAAGGTTTATACACATATATATATAATTTCTCTGCTTTCCTCTTTCTTTGTAACTTTGTAGGATTTTAAACAACTTCCAGCAATACAAGTATCCAAACAGCCGAGGGAGGGATGCACCATGGCGCCATAAACTGGACCCCTCAGTCTGGGACCAAATCCAAAAAACCCTCCAGGCACTCCATCCCTCTCAAACCTCTCCTCAGACCCACCCCTCTGCTTCCAACACACACACACACACACACACACACGCACACACACACACCCCTACATACATACCCCGGCACAGTTGGCAGCGCCTACCAAAACACATTCACACATCACATCACTACTCGACACACGGCTCTTTGTGCGCTCCTGATTGGAGGTGCAGGGACACACACACACACACACACTTAAAAGTTTTAGGTGAAACAGCCAGCCAGTCTCTCCTCTAGTGGGGCCCCCTGCTTGCCCACAGCAAAGGCGCACAATCCGAAGGCTATATCCATGTGGAAAATAGCCCTAGTTACCAAAGTACACAAATAAAAGTTGAGATGGTCAGTATTTCACAGGAATGTCTGCACACATGTGACACTGTTACCTCAAAGGATTCGCTTCTTGACGAGGTAAGACTGGAAGACGAACTGGTTTTTCCCCCTCAGAATGAAATAATAACAGGTCTTCTGAGAAAGAAAAAAAAATCATGCCGACATTTCAGCTTCAAAGCCTTTTTCTTCTTTTTTTTTGGGTTAATGCATCAGTTGTTCTGAACCGCCTCTGACATGAATAGTCCTGTCTAATGTCTGAACCGGCTCTCTGGTTTACTACAGGAATCCCTTCGGGGGCTGAGGGTCTCTGTCTCTCTCTCTCTCTCTCTGGTTTCCCAAGTAATTTAGGAACTAACGAGACAAAGTGCCGCGCCATTGTTCCGGTGTCACTTAGGAGAGAGAAAAGTGCCGTTTATGGCGCGGCGAACAAGACGGCGGCATGCTGTAAACAAACCTGTAACTGCGTATCGTGGCGTTCATTTGCTCCGCCGCATCTCCTTTGTTTTGTTGGGGGTTTAAACGGCTCATAAAATAAGTCACTTCCCTTTGACATTGTCCTGTCGCTCACACTCCGTTCTCAGAGGAAGAGCGGAGGAGGAGGAAGAGGATGAAGGGGGGGGCAGTAGAGGTGAAAACGCCTCGCGGACAAAAAACAGATTAGACACCTCACCACCTCGCGTCCCTCAGCTGCCATCCTGTGTCCCCCGAACCGGACGGACCTCGTAGCGCCCACCGCCCTGCAGGCTCAACCAGAGAGGTCAGGGGTCAATGGCAACTCCTCCGAGAGAGGTTGTGTCCTCTGACCCCTTCCCCCTCTACTCGGCCAGCCAGAATATCCACTGCGCAAGGTAAATTGTGCTTCAATCATAACAATAACCCCGCCAACACGCACACAGAGTGTGGCTCGAACTTTTGCCTGACAAAAAAGTCCTGAGAGAGAAAAAAAAAATACATAAAGGATATAAATGGTGACCAAGCATAAACCTTGGCTTCTTATCCTGCTTTTAGTAAATTATTGGTTTGTAAAGTAGTATTTTTTTATAATAATGTTAACGTACCAAAATAAAGTGAATCTGAAACTCTGAATATGAGATTAAATAGCCGACCTATATTAGGTCAACTTACATTTTTGTTCATAACTTTAAGACATTTTAAGGCCTCGATTTTATATACATGAAATTAAGGAGTTTCTAAAGATTAATTGACACTTTTGTTTTCAACATTATTCCCTAACAAAACAAATTCCTAAAAATGGGACCTGCTCTTGTACTCATCCCCCCCACTGCTCTTATACCACCAAATAAAATCAGATACAACCTGCAGTCATCAGAAGTTTGATAATCAGTAACACACACCTAAAAAAACATGAACTTTATCTGAACTGACAAAAGCAGCTAGAAGGGCTGCAGAGGTGAACTGCTCAGGTGGCAGAATTTACACAAATCTAGCTTTTATTGCAAAATGGAAGCCATAAGAAGTTCTGTTTGCCTGTACGGCTGACATGTGAAAGACGGTGCCTCGGTCTGATGAGGAAATGAAGTTACGGGCAGACATGCAAAACATCACGGGCGGTTGGAAACACTCGACAGCACCCTAAACGCATCGTCGTCTCTGTGAAACATAGCGATGGCGTCACTTTTATTCAGCAGAGAGGTGGTTCTTCAGCTGTATCTAAACAGATTCATTCAGCAGAACTGCAATGGAAATACTTTTTTCACATCACACAAGTCACCTGATCAACAGCCGGACGTTACTACAGGTGAAAGTGACAAAGAAGACGACAGGAAGTGGTAGCAGGATGAAGTTTGCCACTGGTTCCACCAGAGCTCTCACAGCATGGCACAGTGTGTCATTAAAACGTGTTGAAAACATACTGTAGGTCTTCTGTAAAACTGGAAAATACAATATTCCCAAAACACTGCGCAAGTAGTCGCTCCCACGTAGGCGGGGTTCGTCGCTCCAATGCCTGAATGTCTCCTCTGATGTCTGATAGATGGCCAAATTACAAATATATCTAATGCGGCTGTGTTGGAGAATGTTTTTTCCCCCCCCTGACATTAGCAGAATATTGACAAAGATTTGCACACGTTTGTAATGGAAATGCAGCTGCTGTTTGGAGACGGGCCATCACTGAAGCCTTCCTTCTCAGTTTCTATAAATATTAGGAAATTCATTGCTAACACATCAACTCTAGATGCCATCTAACATAGAAGAAGATGGTTCAATTTGATTAAAAATAACAATAATAATTCTCGTTTCTCTGAGTCATCTGTGAAAGCAGAAAACGTGTTCAGCAGCTTACAGTATCCAAAACAGCTCAGGAATGAAGAGGTGGACGTAATTACATAATTGGCAATTATAATGAAGCTCCCTGCTGCAGCATGTGCAGGAGGACTGCTGCCGGTCTGCAGAGTTGTAAGTCTGCAGCTCCTGTTGCTCTCCTCCGTCTAAAGGGGGCGCAATCATCAGACGGGCTAACAGACGGCCCCGACTTTCTCCTCTGCCCCACATCCTGTCGCATAGACTCAGAAGCGCTGAATAGAGAAGCGAATGCTGCTGCTGCCGCTGCCAAACTCTGAGGTGTGAAGTTTTGATCTGCATGACATCCTTTGTGAGAACAATGATCAGCTTTTTGTCTGTGGGCCGAAAGCAGGGGCTGGAAGGTGTAACCATGATGAGATAAATGATGATAATGTTGTTATGAAAAATGACTCCTTCCTGTCATTTTTCGGTTACAAACCCAAGGTGTTAAAAACAAAAAGAAACCCAGTTTCTTTCATCTGATATTTAAAAAAAGATGTTTTTTTCCACACGCTGCTCTGTTAAAAGCATTTCTGGAAAAAGTCTCTGATGAGGTTTCTCGGTAAATAGCTGCTACAAACCGTTCTGCTGAAGAAAAAGGCCTTTAAAAGAAATTTAGGTTCGTCTTTTTGACAGAAACCAAAATTAAACTAATTTGGCTTTTATCAACTGTTAATTTCTTGGAAAACCAATTATGTTGTCGGCGTTGGCAATTAAATCCAACAAGCTTGCAGCCTCGTTCCATTTAATTAGAAAACTAGAGAAATGGCCTTCAAATTCAGACAGAAATTGGTCCAAAAAAAAAAAATAATTAAGTGACAGCTA
Organism: Xiphophorus maculatus; assembly: GCF_002775205.1. Taxonomy (NCBI): domain Eukaryota; kingdom Metazoa; phylum Chordata; class Actinopteri; order Cyprinodontiformes; family Poeciliidae; genus Xiphophorus; species Xiphophorus maculatus. The sequence goes on along the minus strand of NC_036465.1, from coordinate 25,604,246 downwards.
CCCACTCCGTAGTGCTATATTTTTTTTTTTTAGCAGAAAGTTGAGAAAAATCCAATTCCATTGCACCCTAACCCCATTAAAAGAATTCCTGTAGTTGGGTAAGAGCTCGGTTTTTATTTAGAGGACGAAAGCGCACACGGGGGAGTTCAAACATTCACGCTCTGCAGCTCGGTGCGACCGCAGACTCCCGCCTAAAGCCACCAGCAGCAGTTTCAGTCTCACTAAGTGCACCCTTCTAAATACCGTTGATGCTCATCTCCACCGAGCACCAGGACATCAGCTTCACTGCTGGAAATACACAGAAGAACAAAAAAAAAACACAGATGTTTAAATCTCCTATGTTCCTGTCCTCTTTGGAATCATGCAAGGATGGAAACAGACAATTATTAAACCCGATGTTCGTATGGTAGCAATCAGGGCAGGACATCACATCCACCTACTCTTTGTGCGCTTTATATATGGTAAGTGTCTGGCTGTTCCAGCCAGAACAAAAGTTTTTTAGGCTTCAGTGCATAAAAAAAGTCCAAAAGACACAAGATATGCTGGGAGGGAAACTCCTCAATCTGAATGATGTGCTTCAATAAAGTGGTATGTATAAAAAGGAAAATAAAACGCCCACTGCCGTTTTCGCATTTGTCCTTTTAAGAGGTTCACTTTGCTCCCACTTAGTTCTCCAAAACCCTGACTAAATGACTCACTTTGCTCTTTAAGTGATTGTTTGGAGTTTTGCGTGGGTTTATTTACTGGTGACATAAGGAAGAGTCAAGCGATGAGAACCTGCACAGACAAGCCAGGCTGACGAAGGTTTCTCCTTAGCCCGTTTAGGTCATGAGTAATGTTTAGCTTCTGGAAAACCTAGTGTGTTTATGCACAGAGTGGAGGGAACGGTGTTTGGAGCAAGGCACCAGCAAAATCAAGAGTTGTGAACAAAAGTGCTCTCAAGACACGTCTACGTCCGGTAGAGGTTTGGTAGCTTCACTGAACTAGGATCAAGAACCTAACCGTACTTTGGCGGTCAAAGGTACGGCTTTAGCCAGTCAACCTCTCATGGTCAGCTAAGCAAGGTTGGTGGCATCAAAAAACTTACTCACGCTCCATCCGGTTAGCTAGTAACAACCTGTTGAGTATGTTGCATAGCAGTGTAATGCTGATCCAACAGACTTGGGTGTACTTCACTCTTCTCAGCGGACGTTTGCACAAAGGTACGTGTTTATGGCCGCGCACTCATTGACGCACTGACTCGCACAGGAAACTGCTCAACAAGTGTTCACACTGAAGTCGCAAGAACTGAAATCATCAAACTTGCTAGCATCCATTCGGATTGTGGGCAATTATTGAATTTGTCATAAGAAATGAAGGCAATTGGTAGGCTTGACTAGAAAATCTCAATCGTTCAGGGTGGACTTAAAAATGAGAACAGCTCAAGAGAAAATTGTGGATAATAGAGGAAAGGTCCATCACTAGTTTGGCAGTATTTCAGATAGTTGAAACAAAAAACGAATCAATAATCATTGATAGACTGATATGAAATGCTTGTATCGGGACATGTTCTTCAGCCATGTTGCCCATCCCTCTTATAGCACAAAAAAATTCTTTACCCACTAAATTGGTTAACTTGTTTCTACCTGAAATCAATCAGAATTTTAGGAATTTATTTGGGGAGAAACCAAAATCACTGATGGACAAGTAGCTTCTATAGATCTGGTTGTGGAGAGATTTCAGGTGAGCTGCCGTACCTCTCACACAACTTTCAAACGACGGACATCCCTGGTATAGATAAGATTGGCAGAACAGCAGCAGCTCCCAATCAGAACCCATTCCTCACTGACCTACAGCTGTTGAAAACAAGCTAGCAGGCTGAAAATAGACTGACCGTCCTGAGCAGACTCATTGTTGCGGTTTCACACCTTGATTATGTATGCAGCTACAGCACCAGTGCCCTGCTTACAAACACACACCCTAGGTTACTGCTGGACAGTAGGTCAAAACCAGATCCCAAAACAGTTCAAGAAACTGGAATCACAAATTCTTTGATTAGGACCTCCATGAAACAAGGTAAGTTAAAGTAACAGAAATCGGATGAGTTTTAGCTTTATCGCCATTTTGTCACCAGCTGTTTGGAAACAGAAAGTACCATAAAATACCTAACAGCAGCTGGCAGCCGTCAAGTCACACTGACAAAAACACACTCTGGACACAAGTACAGAGAGAAAGGACTCAAACGTAGCCATTTTAAGCACCACTCAGGTCTTTAAGTTGCAATTAGAGACCACACAGATGTTTACCAGTTAGTACAGTGGGTCCACAGTTCAGTATAGTCTTTGTGGTATGAAACTTAAAATTATCTGCAAAATTTTTGCTCATTTACAAATTTCTTCATATAGCATATCAAAAATATTTAAAAGAAAAGGAAGCTTGGGAAGCTGAAAAACCAATGCTATTTGACCTGCTATTGTAAAGCTGCTGCTGTTTGTAAAGCAGCCAATCAAGGAGTTTGTGGTTATGCTAATACAGTTTCCACTGTAGGCATTCATGCACTCTAAGGTACATTTGGTGTTTTAACTATTATCAGGGTCTGCTGTAATGGGCGTACAAAAGCAGGCAAATCGCAAAGTTAAGCTCCAAACAAAATCTTAAAATATCATCTTAACACAAAATTTCTGCTGTACAGCGACTACCTTTCACATGTGGGATAACGTTGTTTCTGCTTGAGATACATGGGTATGGATTGTATAAGGATCCTTAGGAAAACATTTTAAATGCAGTTTTTATATTCGTCTTCCTATGTTATATCTTCAAAGAGAGGTCAGAATCTGCTAAATTTGCCATCAGCTTTACTTAAAGTGGATTTTGGCCACAAAACTCTTATTGGCGCCTCTGCCCTCAGGTCTGGGACAATTGTTTTTTATCCATTAACCGTTTATTAATTTGTGGGAATTAATTTTTTTGATTTGTGGGAAATGTGGATTTTTGTTTTACCAACGCACATCTTGGGCTTCCATAGGTCAGAGTGATGTCAACATGCCCAGAGAGTAGCCATTTTGTTTTACAGCATGCATTTAGCTGGAGGTTGAATTTGTGTAAACTCCCAGAAGGTATGACTGAAATAAAAATACGCTTTTAAAAAGTTTTCTGTCATTTGAAGAATGGAAGACAAAAACAATGAGAAACCTTGGGTTTGGTATGAAACAATCAGAGATTTCCCTACTTTAAAAGATGACCCTTTCTAAACCAGTTGTTTGTGGTATGTGGCTGTAACGAACAGCTAAAGCTCTTAAACAGCTGCTTACAGCACTCTGTGCAGAGTGACTGCTTCCTGCTCTCGCCAAAAGACGAGGAGACGTGCTTGTACATGATGACACAAAGGTTTGAGCTGATTAAATCATCTAAAAAGACAGCAAACCACACAACTAGAAGAGCTGCAGTGCCCTGTGCACCAGAAACGGACCCGACTCCGTCTTAAAGCTCTACCAAAGTGGTTTGACCCGACATGCAGGAGGGGCTGACGCTACTATGAATCTTGAAAATCCCCTTAAACTTGAACTATGCCTCTTAGTTTTGCCATAATATTCTGCACGCAGTCAGCTGAACATCGCTTACACGATGAGTCAGAGCCCTGGTGCCGATACGAGTCATGATTCACCAGAGGTTAACGCCAACGAACAACTGCACAGAGCATCAGCAAGTCCCATAAATAAAAAGATCTAAGCCAGGGAGGAAACCCCTCAGTAGTACTGAGAGCTCTGAAAGCACGAGTTCTGCTTATGACATGAGAGATTTATGCCACTCAGAACAATGCCCACAATCCCTTTATGAGTCAGGAAGCTCTGCTTTAGAGCAGTGAATGTTTTCAGCTTACTAGCCCAACACTATATTCTGGGTAATATCTGTTTCCTTAAATAAATCAAAACCGCTCCAAAATACAGATGTTAAAATATTAAATCTCTAAGTTACACGGCACGAGAAGGAAAAGAAAGAAGGTCACCCATAAGTCACAAAGCAGGACTCATTAACTCCGCAGCATTATATACAGCTTTTAAAAAAACATTTTCAACTGAGCACTTCAGAGTGAAGAATTATCGCATTAAATGTTAATCTCTGCCAAATCTTCCCCCCTTTTCCTCCTCTGTATGAATTCCTTTCTAAAAGCCAGTCAATTTAGCAAACAATGCCCACGCTGGGATCCATAAATCTGAGCCTGCTGCCACCGGAGTCCATTTCTGATTGCTAAACCAGTTGGGGCCTCAGGCCAATTAAAACTCTCCATTTGTGAAATTCCACAACGCCGTCATCCATGAACATTTACCCAGAAGCCCCTGGGGAGATTCCACAACATTGCCCTGGCCTCTCGCTCTGTCTGTCTGTCTGTTGCCCCCCTGCCCCCTCTCTCCCTCTCTCTCTCCGTCCTGGCCCAGCATCTCTGGCTTTGTCTCCACACACAAAAGCTCCCTGCCTACACCACTTCCCAGGTCACCGCTTTGTCGCAGCTTCAGCTCGTTTCCAAGTAGTCCAACAAGTCACAAACCTCAATCCAAAACTCTGCTCTGGAGCTAATCGTTGAACACACACACTTGGTATTGACCAGTTTCAAGGTGTTGCAGGGAGTTTTTAAAAAACAATTAGGGTTTCAAATTGTATTTTTCTTATTGTTCTTAAAATGGGTTTTCAACAAAATTCCCAAAATTCTAGATTTTTTCTCAATCATGAATGATATTCTGCTAGGGTTGGGTGATTTATTTGAATTTTGGTTTATGAAGTTTAAATTTTTGGGAAGAAAAATTTTGATTTTCTTTCCCACTAATGCAGTCCTTGGGTTTCCGCAGCGCAAGGTGATGTCAGCGCATCCAGGGCCGCCATCTTGTCTGCCGTGTGCTATGGTTTCTATTTGATTGGACTAGTTTGAATTCATTTCAACTCAACGACAAAATATAAGGGTCAGGCTATATTTTTGGGTATTTCATGAGAACAAAGTCGAAATAATACAAGAATAAAGTAGGATTTTTGTGAGGATTCCAACACAGAGAACAAATAGTTCCAAGGTTTTTTTTTCCTCATTACAACATTTTTCTTGTCATTTTAAGACATTTTTCTGGTAAAATAGCAACTTTTACCAGACGGCCCTAATACGTTCTTCATAGAACTCTCAGAAGGAACGAATGAAATAAAAGCAACTTTTAAAAAATATTTTCTACCACTGAAAATCCCAGACCTCTCGTGACTGTGTAACTTTCCTGCTGCAAAAGCGATGCCAAAAAAAGCAACAAAGTGATCATAGCGCTCAGACTAATGCAGCAGAGCCCCTTCCCCACCTGTTGCTGTACACTGCCAGTAAGCTGCCTGAAAGAATACTGCTACAATCGTGATTAATCTAAATCACCATCTCAGTCATCAAAATAAAACTGCATAAATATGAATTGAAGTGCAATAATCAGTTGGAGCAGGAGTGGGAATGATCCTTACTTTTATTTTAATTAAAACAACTTTAAATCACTTAAGTCCAACCCATAACTAGATACCCACCTGGTTTAGATGAACTAAAAAACAAACATTTAACACGACAAAGCAGCAATATATTGAACAGAGTTTTCTGTCCAGCCGTACAGCGGATGATGGTTGGACGTCGTAAACGACACACAAAGCATTAGTAACTTGTTTCACTTTTTCCTAGTTAAAAAGAAAACTGAGGAGAAGCTTGGGTCGCACAGGGAACAAGTATCAAACATAAGACCTGGTTTACTTTAAAGGGATAAACACTACAAAATGCACATCACTTCTAATGATTTTTTTCCAATCACCTCTAGTTATCTTCTATAAAAGGTGATCTAGAACCTTTCCCTGTGTCTCTCTCTCTTCCTTTCTTGGTGTCTGAGCTTCATATCTGCAGTGTTTGTCCTGCAGCTTGTTTAAACGTCGAGTTCGACTTTGATACTTCACTCCACCCGCGCACCTTTGTTTCTGCACTGAAGAGCGAGAGACGTGGACTGTTATTTTTAAGATTCGCAAAGGACGGCGGCGATTTTACAAAGTGGAAGAACAAGTTGCAGCACAGCGTGATTATCACCAGAGACGACGGAAGCAGAGGGAGAGGAGGGGGAAAAAAAAGAAAAACGGGGCACAAAAGACCTTCCTGGCTTGTTCCTCTACATCGGGCCTCCATCTTTCCACTGACTCATGGCACACTAATGAAAACAGACTTTAAAGGAGAAGATGAAAAACACTCTTTACTTAAGGCCAAGTGCTTTACCAAGGGACCCTGCACAAACACGGCTTTGCTGTCAGAGAAACGGCCTACTGTTGAGCTTACAAATAGGCTCTCTTTAAAACGTGCTTTGCGCGCTGCGTGAGACCAAATGGACGAGGACATCTGAGGGGGGCTGGAACTGCTGGATGGCCCGTTGTACCACAAAGATACAATCCCCACTCAAAATAAATTAATTTGTTAAAATTTAGAGTTTTATGGGAATTCTGGCAAAAAACAACAAACAAAAAAAAACGCAATTAGGACTTTACGCTGACACTAGAGCCACATGCATTGCAGGTAGATTGTAGTAAAGCATTGATTAATGCCTGGTTTTAAAATTAGTTCACTGGACTTGTAGCCATTATTTTGTGCCCATTGTTGGACACCACAAGGCAGGAACGAACCGATCGAACCGTTATACCTAGGATTTCTGTCGGATAATGTGTGGGTCTGTCAGGTTTTGAAAATGGGCCGACAATCGGCCGCCAGCTCTAAGATCCTGTACTGTGCTCTGGGCTTTAAACTAAGGAAATTAGGAAGGGAGGAGTCAGTGGAGAGCACCGGAGTTGACCTTTTTTTCATTCAGTGTCATCAATAGAAAGAGAAAAAAGCCAGAAGAGACGATAAAGCCAATAATTGAAATGACGTCGATAGTTTTAATTTAGTGCGATTAATTGATTTATTGTTTATCGTGACAGGCCTACACACACCTATAGGAACAATGACTTAAGGTAAAGTGAATTCATTTTCTATGATGTAGACACAGAGACTGATGTTTACAGTCAGCAACGGTATCTGCAACTGCTGTCCTAAGATGCTAACAGTTTCAAATGTCAAGTGCTACCAGTTAGCATCGACGAAAGCACTGTGGAGCAAATGACATTGCCAACAAAAGAAAACTCAAAGTTAGCAATCGTATCAGTGTTTAAGATAGAGAAAGTACAAAACACTATTTTGTTATGTGTGAAAACATGTCAGCAGCTCTATGGGGCTGTGAGAAAGGGAGAGAGAGCAAGACTTTCAGGTGAAAACAGGAGGGCTAAGAGTAAAGCAAAGTTGTTTCATCTTATTAGGTGTTTGACCTGCATTTGTCAAGGAGCAAGATGAAAATGTTGACAGACTTTTGGGAAACTCAGTTGAGGGAATGACAAACATTTTCTAGGAAATCCACACAAAGCCTCTTATTCTAGTAATGACTAGGAGTCCCTCCAGGATGTTGCAATGTTTTTGTTACAACTTGAAATGACTGTAGTCAAATTCTTTTAAGCTTTATTTTTGCCATAATGTGGTCTGACAAAAAGTTGGAATTGTCGCAAATGATCTTCCGAAAAACAAAGTGAAAAAAAGACATGATTTTAACAGTTGGTATTTTCAAGGACCTTCTTCAAATTGGATTTTATATGAATAAAGTCGTGTCTTGAAAAGTTGTCAAAGTACAAAAGATGAATTCCAAACTAGTCATTCAAGTTAACATGAACTGTTTACATAGAATCAGAATATCTCAATGGTTTTTGTAAAAAGAAAAAGAAAAAAAAAAAAACAAAGGCAAATGTCATTTAGTGTCTCGTGCTTTCATCGCGTAGTTTCGGCTTCAAGAGACGTCGTGAAACAGGAAGTTAAATTAGAAGAAGGCTAAGGGGATTGGTGAAAATTCAGCGGAGTTGCAGTGATTTGGTCAGAATTGCAAAATATGTTGTGGTGACTGGTGAAAATTACAAGTCTGCTCAAGATTTGCATATGACGACTGAATTTGCATAAATAGTTGCAATACCCCAACTTCCTGTAGGAACTGGAAAACCTCTCTCAGCCCAGCTTACCTGAGTAATCACAGCTATAAAATGTGAACACCAATTTAAAATGTCGCCTTTCAATCACTTTGCTTTATTTTGAAATCCTAAAATTTGCTTTTACATCCACTGCCGTCATAAAATCACAACTGCCAATACAAATACTTAACCAACAGTAGGAAAGAAAGAAAAGGTAGGAAATCTGAATGGTCAAAAACTTCTTAAATTTGTCAATTCTGAACTGATTAATCTCTCCAAAATACCCAAACAACAGACAAATAGAGAGTAGGTCTGTCATGATAGCAAATTTTACTGGACAATAAATTGCCCCAGAAATTATTCCAATAAACGACAATTATTTTAATCATTTTAAAGTAATATATTGATATTTTACTAATAATGGAAGTTTGCCAGCTCAAAGACTGATCAATTTTAAATGAACATTAGATCCTGGAACTGAAAACACAGCAACCAAATACAATAAGTAAAAACCACACACAATCAGAACCATAAATAAAATGGGTAATGATGCCTAAGCAAAATCTGTTTTTAAAAAAAAAAAATTATATATTAGAATCGAAATTACTGGAGTCATTTTAAATTCACCAAGAGATTAATTGAAGAGCTGCTGATTGCGACAGGTAAAGAGTTTTGAAATGATTGCCTGCATCTGACCAGATGTTGAGGCAGGACAGAGGCCTGGCGAAGCCCCCCCAGGCAGAATGAGGTCAGGTACAGGATCCGATTTCTGGAAGCTCAAAGCCACAAAAGAGCAACAAAGATTCTGATATACCTGTTGGGCTTTAGGATACTGGACACCGGCGGGGGCGGTGGGAAGAGAACCACTCATCGCTGCCTGTCAAAGGGACCTCGAAAGCCTAAACCTTAAGCTACAAAGGTTTAATGGGGCCTCAGTCATGGATGGCTCAGTCTGTTCCCGATGACATGCTCTCAATGTGTCAATAAATCAAAGCTACTTGCTGCCCAGAAGACTCCCATTATTCCAAAACCCTGCGCAGATTCCTGCATTCCCACACTATTTGTTTAATTGCATATAAAAAAAGAAGAAAAAAAAAAAACTCATCTAATGATTTGCAGATTTGGACCCATCATTGTAGAAAATATTTGATCCTTTCATGTGTGGGTTTTTTTCCTCTTTTTACAGCCCCGTTCTCCGGTCGGCGCTAGGCCAGAAGGCTGTCTGCCGTTTGAAAATCAGAGTTCTGACGAGCTGCTTTAACACATGGCATCAAACGCAGTCAGCTATGCGAAGCGGCTGAAGACGCGGCTCGTTCTTTTCTCTTGGACAAAAAAAAAAAAAAAAGGCTGAGGTTTTGATCTCCAGCCCTGTAATTTATGAGAAAATGAGTCCAAGAGCGAGCACTGCAGAGCGGGACTGCATAAATATTAGGAAACCTATTAGGCTAACTGAGTTTTGGATATGCGAGCCGAGCGAGAGGCTCGTCGTCAGTGGGAGTCTTGATGCAGGCCTTGGGTGTGATTAGCGGGAGTTACGGCTCCTCTGGCCTGTGCCCAGCAGCGAGGCTTCGGCCCAAACGCCCCGAGAGAGTCCCTGGCTTTGCTCCCCTCCGAACTGCGCAGGCCTCGGACAAGCCCCACAAACCCAAACCATGACCACGACTATCAACGCCGACACGCAGCGGGCCGTGGCTGCTCCCAAGAAATTAAAAACCTCCATTAACCTCGGTAGGGTTACACCTACACGCCCACACGCGCCACCGGGGAACTATGTGGTGACATGACTTCACACTCCACTCTGGCAGGCTGAGATCAGAGCCGGTGGCTGTTTGCCACACTCCTCACAGCTGGCTGAGTGACACCACGAGCGAGACGAGCATCACAAAAGAAACAAACCACTGCTCAAATATCAGAGAGGATGGTAGAAAAAAAAAGAAGAGATGACAACGGACTTGAGAGAGCATCAGCAGAGTCGATTGTTTAAGAGGAGATCACGTAGCGCGACATAGAGCCTCAGAGGAGTTGTCCACAAGCAGCCGCAGGGGTGAACTGATCCGAGGTTATTCTGGATGAAGTTTTTCCTGACTGATACGGGTGTCAGTTTTTCCTTGAGGTCCGATCTGCTGACTTAAAAATAATGCACTTTCTTCCCCTCCAGCTACTCAAACCAACAAAGTGCAGCAGCATGTTTTCCAGTAAGTTTGTAGTTCTGAATCCCACAGAAGTTGAAGGATAAGGCTATTCTCAGTTTTAGAAACAAAGTATGATCAGTGCTGCCACTCTCACACGTGTTGCTTCACATTGCCTAGCAACTGACTGGCAAGATTTTCAACTTGTAGGCCAGATTTCAGTCGGGAAATCTCAAAAAACCTCTTGAGACCAAACGTGAGTTCAGAGGAAACAAACATGGCCGACCGAGAAGAAGCGACAGTGATAGTTTGTGGACTTTGTCCAACAGAGAAAAACAATAGAAAGAGACGTCTACAGTGTCCACCGAAGTTTCTGATGCGCCATAGAAGTTGCTTGTTCGTCAGTGTTTCCGTCACCTCCCTTTCTGATTGGCTACACGTCACGTTCAACAGGCTGCGTTCTCCTTTGTCCGCGAGCGCCACCGCACACATTGCAACATTGGGTCGAGACGATCCAACGTCGATCTAAAATCAGGGATAATCGGCAGAGTGATCCTGACGTCCTTCATGACAGACCACATCACTCTTAACACACCACACACAACACGAACAACTCAAGATCATCTTAATGGTCATTTCAATAATCAGATTGTCAGAAATGGAACATTGGAAAGAAAAAAAAACCTTGAACAAAGGTTATTCAAGTCTATTTATTTAAGCTGCAAATGTATATTCTAACTGCAAGAATATATTAGCTTTAGAAGCAGTGTGAATTTCTGTTCAATCAAAGCAACTAGATAATGGATTGGAAATTTTGAAAATGTTGTATTTCCATTCAGGAATCTTATTCTGACCCATGCCAATTGTAAGTCAAGTATTTTTTAAAGTTTCATAATAAAATAGTGGGGAAAAATATACACTTGGTACAAATCATAATTATAGGGAGTTTGGTGCCTCAGGCGATGTTTATCTTGGAAGAACATCCTCTACATATTCACATCAGCACATATTCTGAACCAGGAAAGCCAAAAGAAAGCCCAGCAAAAGCAGTGGAGATTACAGAGAGGTGTGTTAGAAGAAGCCAAGAAAGGAAGAACCTGTAAGGAACAACAGAAAAGAGCAAAAAGAAAATAAAAAATCATCACTCAGGGATGAAGACAGGAAAAGAAGGGAAGAGAACAAAACCTCCCGCAGAAGCAGCTAGAGAGGGAACAGCGGGACAAGAACATGAACTGACATGTTAGTCAGGACAGATGGAGAGGAAGAGAAATGGCCAACTTTTAACAGCCTGCAAACAGGATGTGTTAACGGGGAACTTCATTGGTGGATGTGGCAGGGGGGAGGGGATCGCTCAGCTCAAAATACGGAAAACCACAAAGCCAGATCAGGATTTCTCGCAGTTTGCTGTGGCCACCAAAAGGATGGAGTCGAGTTTAACTGCGGTCACGAATGCTAAAAATACTCTGACCTGGGTCCTTTCGGGGGAGGAAACCTTTATTGAATCAAGGTGAGGCAGCCATGTGTTTGTAAAAATGCATGTATGTATCCAGTCAGATTTAAATATTCCTTGTGGACCAACTTTTTCCCTGGAAAAATCACTTTGACCCAGAGGAAAAAAAAGCCTTCCTGTCAGTCAAATCCTCTCTCGGCTCTTCCAGCGCTCTCTTTGTTGCCCTGTGTTCCCAGTTCCAGGACTCCTGTGTGCAGGTCTTGGTGGTCCGGTGTGGAATGTGTTGAGAGGAGGGGAGGGAAGGCGAGCCTTAAAAAAAAAAAAAAGAGAGAGAGAGGGGGGGGGGGGTGCTCAATTGTTCCCACACAGAGCATCCACCCCCTACTGATCTGTCGCTCACTTGTCCTTTTTCATTGAGGGGACTGAAGGCACGGACCGAAGCAAAGGATGTGAAGTGATGGAATAACGGACACTCAGCCAACACACACACACACACAGCTATTGAGCTGATGCTACACTCAGAGCATACTAAATGAGCGTACCAGAGGAACTTAACATTCACCCGTTACTGAGGACTCTTGCTAAAGACTAAACAAGTTCTTGGATGTCAAAACTATTTCCACACAGCTAATTTCGCCAACATTCCTGTAGCTTTGGCCGTGCTCGGTCTTGTGTTGGGAAGGCTGGGATATGCTGGTTTGTTTTGGGACGGTGATAAAGCAGCTGTTGCCAGCCATGTAGCAGAGGATGCCACAGCAGCCCCGGAGATCTCAAGGTGGCCATGCTGTGATAGCACAACTCAGATAAGAACTGCCACATGTTTCCACCCCGTTTCCCTTCTCTGACCCCATCTGGACACGCACAGGGCTTTTCCGGAGACAGATCTGTGAATGTGAACCACAGTTGTGTGTTTCTGCCGGAAGAATGAGATTTCCTAACGCCAAATCCAGTCGGGCACTGTGGAATACCAGGTTCATCCGCACGAACCACGACACTGCCCGTGGCCTCATCATATGAGTAGGAGTTCGAGTAAGAGTTTGTCTGTGGGTTGCTGGTTCGATTCCCACAACAACTGTCCACCTCTGTTGTTGTGTCTTTGGGCAAGGCACTTCATCCACATTGCCTGATGGTGGTCAGAGGGGCTGGTGGCGCTGCTACATGGATGCAGATGTGGCTGTAACCCAAGGACTGAGTGTAGCGTACAGGCCATTTGCCATTTCAAAGGAGCAACAAACATGTTGGACAACGGGTGAAGGGTTTTCTTCCATGTTGTGTAACGCATTCCATCAATGACACGTTGATGGGATTCCAAAAACCCGTCCCAAAAACCCGTTGCTTGGTTTCCAAAAACCAACGGAAACAAGCGTTGGCGCTCAACAAAACACCAACATTCAGAGGCAAATGAACCAAAACCTGTTCTAGAACAAGAGCCCACACACACACACACAGTGGCTATGTTTACGCTGCAGATTTTAATGAAATCTGATTTTATTTGCGTGCTTCTTCATACTGATGAATGATGCGACTGTAATTGGACTTTTGTGTGAACGGTTCACTGCCCCAAGGCAGCAACCAGCATGCGCAGAAGTAGGCCTGTCACAATAGCAAATTTTGCTCAACGATTAATTGTCTCAAAAATTATTGCGATAAACGATAATATTGTTTGAAGACTTTTTTACACTGATTTAATGTAAATGACGTAATAATGCATGCGATTTCCTGCCAAAGATAGATACGCTTTATTTTCAAAAGAACACTAAACACTTGAGCTGATAAACAAAATAAACAAAACAACCAAAAACAAAAATAAAATGGATTCTCAGTCTCACTTGAAAAAAACTAAACATAAAGCCAAAGTGGAAATAAATACTGCATTCAACCAAAAGAGTGCAGATTATGAAGTCTGTATATTATGTTGCCCTTCAGTAATAATTAGATTTAAATAGAGAAGATGGGCACATCGACTACCTGATGCAATAATTCACACTACATGATTTTTGCTCCTATTTTTCCCCTTACGACAATCTTAAAACGTTGGTCTTTCTAAGATTGTGTGGTGTGTTACGGTAGATCGTCGTTGCCGCTCCGATCTAAATCAGGGTTTTTTTCCCCCGACTGGGATCTTAACGCAGCCTGTTGAATGTGACAGGTAGCCAATCAGAAAGCGAGGATTCTCCTCGTGTTTTCTGAGGGGGAATCCCAAACAGCTGACACGGCGCAACCCGAAGTCCAGCGGACATTGGAGATGATATGTGGAAACAACATTAATGTTTATTCAACATGCAAAGAATAGAAATGACAAGAGGAGGAGTTGAAGCGAAATTGCTACCACAGTTGATAAACCTGGTAACTTTTCAGCTGTTCTTCGTTAACGTGACGTAAATACTGTAGGTTCTAATGATTTTCATTCAGTCAGGACTTTACGCTGACACTAGCCACATGCATTGCAGGTAGATTGTAGTAACGCATTGATTAATGCCTGGTTTTAAAATTAGCTCACTGGACTTGTAGCCATTATTTTGTGCCCATTGTTGGACACCACACGGCAGGAACGAACCCGATCGAACCGTTATACCTAGGATTTCTGTCGGGTAATGTGTGGTCTGTCAGGTTTTGAAAATGGGCCGACAATCACTAAGTAAAATGAGGAAGGAAGGGTCAGTGGAGAGCACCGGAGTTGAGCCTTTTTTCATTCGGTGTCATCAACAGAAAGAGAAAAAGGCCGGAAGAGACGATAATGCCGATGATTGAAATGACGTCGATAGTTTTAATTTATCGTACGATTAATTGATTTATCGTTTATCGTGACAGGCCTACGCAGAAGAAGAACGTTGACACAGCAACGCACCGTTTACAGAAGTAATAATGGATGCTCCCATCTTTGGATCAGTTTTAAAGTTTATTTAGCAATGAGAGCCAACGGGATTGTCACAAAATCATAACATGTATGAAACTAGTGAAAAGAAAGTACAACTAATAGAAACTGCATTTTGCGGTGCACTGACATCAACGTATGTAGAAAAGTCTGTTTGAATTTGTGGGAGGAGCTAAGAGTTGTGGGATTGTGGTGTGATGCACTTCACTGGAACAGAAAAGCACTGAAGCAGAAATGTTTATGACAGATCTGGCTTCTTCTGGACGCGTTTCAAATCAGATTTTTGGAGGGGTTGAAACGATTGGAATTGGGACATTCAAACTGCTGTGAAAAAGTCAGATGTTGGCTACATACGAGTACATTTTAAATTTTTAACATCTCAATTTGGGTCACATTCACCTGCTGGGTCTGAGAACGTGACCCAGCCCCAGCAGGTGAAGGTAGTTGGCTAGGCTCCCCCATCTTCAGGGGCCCCAACATAATGAAGCTTAAACTCAATTATAGATCATTAAACTCTTGACAGGTGAGATGTCAACACCAGGAACAATCAAACTATCAATGCTTTTAGCCGACTAGAAGATGAAGTGCGGTAAAAATGTTTTGTTTCATTCTCATTAAACCAAATGCGCAAAAGCATAAGTGTGAACTGAAAGCAGATGTGATCTGTTTAAACTTAAGCTATGCTAACAAACACAAACTCAATAACATAATCTAAAGCCGCCTCAGAAAATGTGCAGAAGAGCTGAATTGGTTCCTGGCACAGCGTTGCAAGGACTCAGCTCATCACTCAGGAATGTTATCAGAGCTCATTGCTCATGCTTTGGCTTTTGCTGCTGTTTTATTATCCAGCCCTGCAAAACATTTTTTCTGTAAACAAATCATTGATATTAATGTTTGTGCAGCTTATTCCACCGTGGAAAAGGCTCTGTTTTGATAGTGAGAACTTTTTATAACACATGCATGAACAAAGACTGAACCATAGCCCTGCTGTCAGAGGCTTAAAGACTTGATGCACACATAAGCCACATTTAACATGCAGTGAGTAATTTCCTGACTTCAGCGAGTCAGATTTGTAGGTGTGAAATAGTGATTCTGAAGTCCTTCGACTAAATGTAAAACAACTTCTTACAAACTTAGCAAAGGTTAGACAGCTTCTGTGTTCCAGTTATGATTTCTTGAAGGATGGAGCTTCAAATGGTAAAACTAAGGTCATGCTGAAGCAAGAAGTTGGCTTGCTGAACGATATGTGCATCCCACAAGCTTTTAGGCATCGTTTTGGAAAACTTAGAATCCTAATTTCTATTTCTACAAACAAAGCAAAAGTTTCAAGAATCAAGCAAAAATAATCATGTCTTGGTTTAATGTGGTTTTTGTGACTGTCCTAATCCAAGGTGATTCCAATGCCAAGAAACACTGACAAATGTTTCTTTGTGTTTTCACAAATGGAATAAAGGTTTTATTACCATTTTTTTTAAAGAATCTGTTTAATGTGAATTTGATTCAACCAGTAGCATCACTTACAGGATCCAAAGTGATGCAATGTGGAGCTTTGTCAGCCAGCAGCCTTCATCACTTACAGTACCTTTATTGTGAAAGGTAAATTCAAGTACTACACTCCTTTCTTTAAAATAATGACGTTAAACATACATAAGGTAATAAACTTGAAACATTCAAGTTTCAAATCCAGCGCTTATTGTCGCATCTTAAATTTGCTTCTCTAAAAACTATTTGCAAAATGTCTTTGAATATGAAAATGTTGCCAACAGTAGTAATTGCAACTAAAAACAAAGTTACACATACAACTTATTTCAATACAAATGAGGACCTTTTAGAAACGCAACAGAGAAAAGTTTGAAAATTGGAAAATTCAGAGTGTTTACCAGCAGTCGGCTCTCCTGAACCAGAGCCAACCTACCTTCACTTCAGTAAATAAACACTTGAAGTAAGGCTGTTAGATACTAGGAAATTGAACTGGAATGCTATAATTTCCAACACTATGACCTTTGGCATCTTTAGAGCCATCAAAGCTTGCTGGGTGGAGACATTTACTACAGTCAGACTCCATACAGCAGGATTGATATCTTATTAGGATCCATTGTGGTTATTCATGGTGACTGTAAATGAAAACAACAAATATTGTGTTTCAAATTGTCCTTTGAAATGTGTCCATTGATATTGCAGTGATGCATTGTGCAGCCATTCCTTGGATCTCTGTGTGCTGCTAAAAACTGTAGATTCGCTAGAAAACCTTTAGCTCTGGTGAATTCCCCTCAGCAGAGGCTATCGGCACTTGCCTTCAAAACAAAAGCCGCTGTTTGGAGAAAATAAAAATAAAAAGCAGCCAAGATATATTTATGTGCACAATTATCACCTTGTCAATTTTTCTGTTTAATTCTTGCCTGGTTGTGGTAAAGCTGGTCCTGATCTCCAGCAGGTCAACGGACGAGTGGGTTGAGTGAACACCGGACAGGCCCCCAATCAAAAGTTTGTGCATGTTTAATTATAAGTACGCCTGCTCCAACACACTTGAATCAAATGAATAGTTAATGACCAGGCCTTTGCAAGTGTGTTGGAGCAGGAAATGAATTAAATACTTTTTTTAGACAATTTAATGACTCAAAATTAAGGAAAGAACGGTCACTAACTTGCTAATATTACAGTGCGTGATGTGTGGTGTTGGTGGGGGTCCAAAAATGTCCCCAACTCCACACACCGATAGCGTAGCGTTGTAGATACACAAGCGACCCGAGAAGCCAGGCCCCCTGCCGGTTGTGGAGACGTTTGTAGGGCCAGAAGAGGAGCAGAGATAAAGCCAAGCCAGTTTCAAGCCATAGCAGCTGTTTTAGAGGCAAGATTAATAAATGTACAATTTTGTAGAACACAGATGGATTATTGACCACTGGAATGGGACTTCATAGCAAAACAACAACAAAAAAAACTATAATGCATTTATCTAAACAGCTTTGTTGTAGAGTGTGTGAAAAATACCTAACTCACTTTCCTTTTAATGAGAGCTATCGGTAAATAAGCTCAAGACAATACAAGACAACACAATAAAAATGCAAAATGACTTTTTGACTACAGCATAACTTTCTACTGCTGCTGTGGTGAATCCAAAAAGACTTGACATTTTTCTAATGAAGAATGAGAAAACATCTTTAGGCCTTAGATTTGACCTCAACAGAGGAAGTTGAACACTTGGCCAATGGGTAATTTGTTAATTATTACAGGAGTGAGAAACCTAGGCACCTGTTTTGAGCAGAGCCACTCATCCTGATCTTTGGACTAAAACAAAAAATGCCTGCAGACCTTGCACCCTCGTCCCCACCGCCTTTATCTAATCTGCTGAATGTCCCAGCAATGGCCAGCCTGTTATTTCTCCAAACGGTTACACTTCTGAGAAAGCTGCCTCCTCTCCGTTAGCTTAGCGGGAAAGATTCCTCGCAATGCGGGACTGAAGACGACAGCCTCTCGATCCGGCCGACGAGCTGTGGTCATGAACACTTCAAGTTTAGGCACAGGTATGATCAAGAGATTTTACTTCATAAAGAAAAAAAACCCAAACAACAACAACAGTGCATTGAAGAATCCAGCTAAGCAGTGAGTGCACTCGCTAGTTCCCTCAAGAACTCAAAAAGTTATGGTTTCAAAACTGACACCATCATACTGTTCCTGTGGTTTAAATCCTTCAAATGAGAAGGAAGAGAAAGAGTCAGAATAATAGGTAAAGGTACAACGAGATCGTATTTAAACTCCATGATGTTGCTCGTCAAGTCTTTCCAGGAAGAAACTGTCCAGTGGCTGGGACCATGTGGCTACATGTGGTGACGTCACTTCAAGCTATTGTTATGACTTTGGAGTTAAAGTATTTTTGACTTGACACGTTGTTGTATCCATGTTTGAGACTCTTATTTTGAAGAACAAAGGCAAACCAGACACTCTTTCACCGTGTTGAAAGAGTCAGCTATCAAAGTAGCAATGGGGCATTTTTTAAATTTATTAGTGTGCTAATGTTGTTGTTTAGCTATTACTGACTGGAACCAATTCTAACAACAAGACTTTCCACGTTGATGTGATTGTACAGATTTCTCTCTCTATTAAGAGGAAATATGGATGTAAAAAGATATGGTATGAAACTGAGTGAGAGGCGAAGGGAAGAAAAAGTCTGAAGGTTTTCATTTCTCTAAAAGGCTCTGTTGGAGAGTGAAAGGATAAAGGCACAGCCTCAACCTAAATATTTCATATTTAATAGCCAGTTAAACTGTCTGCATACACTGCCTATGGTCCTATAAAGTAGAGAGAGGTAAATATAATTCTATGTGACTTAAATAAGTTGTAGCCAACAAAAGGTGCATTCACACCAGGCCTGTTTAGTCCGCTTTTATCAAAATCTAGTTTGTTTGTCTAGAACAGGGGTACCCAAACTCGGTCCTGGAGGGCCGGCATCCTGCACGGTCCTCCTGGTGGTACCAACAACCTTTTCAGCATGTCAGTCTTCTTCCTAGGCCTTCTAACAAGCCATCATTGGATCCAGGTGCAGTAAACCAGGAAGAGAACTAAAACGTGCAGGATGCCGGCCCTCCAGGACCGAGTTTGGGCATCCCTGGTCTAGAAGGTCTGGTTCATTTGCAAAAGCGTGAATGGGAAATTAAACCCTGATCAGGACCAGAAAAGCAAACTGTGGAGCACAAACATAGGTCTGGGTTTGGTTGAAGTAAACTCTGGTGCCGTTTAAATGCCAAGCGAACTGGAGAGCGCTCCAAAAGCAGGAAGCTAACCACAGCGTAGCGTATCAAGGGTAAATACAACCAAAACAAACGTGTGAATCTAGCACCAGCGGGAGAAATGGCTCAAACTTTTACCAAACACAAAACAGAAATCCTCAAAGGCTAAAATCTCACACCACTCCGTTTTTATTTACATTTTGTGAAAAAGAAAGTTGCGCTCAGCGTCGTCCTTAGACGTTTTCATGTCATTTATCTCAGTCGTTCTTGGTCCAGCGTCACCACAGGCGAAGTGGTTTTTCAAAAGTTTTAGTTCGTTTGATGTAGAAAACAAAGTGCAGGAACACTGCCTGAAAACTTTTGTCAAAGTACAAGTGAAAAAGAACAAATGGCACTGATGATAAAACCAACTGTAGTAATCAAACTCATAGCAGATGAGGAGATAATCATTGCTGTTATGATTTAAAACCGATTTGATCATTTGGCCCAAGTTTACACTGTGATGCCATGACGATGCTGCGTTTTAGTCAAGGTTTTCACACGGTGAGGCTCTTACTTCTAATCTACAAGCAAATAAATTAATTCTCAGGATCTTCACCACTCAGCCAGTGAAAGCCTGTTGTAGTTTAAAGAATCAAATACAACAGTTGCACACAGTATTAGTTGAAAGTCAGGCAGCAAAAACCACCATTTACATTTTCCATGATTGCCAACATTATTTACTCACTGTGTTGGGGAAATTTACTTCCCAATTTATGCAAAATATTCCACCACAAGCCACAAATAAGTCATCCTCTGACAGACAAAAAGAAAACTTGGAAGCCAAGTCTTGAACCGGTTCCATGAGAAGCGGTTCAGCTGATACCATGGGATAACGGAGGAATTTACCAAGCAAGCCTGCTGTTCCTCCGTATCACTTCATTCCGTCTAAACTCGAGCAGTCTGGGTTTCCACTGCAGTTTCACCGCCTAAAAAACATTTCACCGACTCGTGTCTGGTTTCAGATAAAGCGGTGGGTAATTTCGACGGTAACGCACATTAATTCTTATCTGTTGGCTGCCAACAACAACTTGAGATGCTTGCGGTTCAAAATGCGATCTCTGAATGTCTGTCTCCACCCGAGAACTCATGTTCCACACGCTGGATTTATGATGTTTGCGCCAAAGCGAGGGCAAGTCCAAATCTACGTGCATTAAAACCAAGAATGGCGAGTGAATCCTTTCTCGATGTGTTGTTGTCACGCACGTCTATCGAGCCGAATGGAAAGGGAAATTAATTCAGGATGAGCATTTTGACAACTTCACCGAGTTAAAATTATTGCTTAATTATGAAGTTCAACCAGACATTTTGAGGGTGTATCTGGAGACTCTTAACAGTCTTTCCCCCCCCATTGAATCATTTACTACAGTGTCTATCAAAGAGAAACATCCAAGCCTGGATGAACAGTGTCTTCCATTATTCAAGCATTCATAACCCTTCAACACATTTTGTTTTGTTAGAACCGCAACCTTCAGTGAATTTTATTGGGATTCAGCAAGAAAGACCACAAGAAGTTGTGAAGAGAAAGAAAAATAATCCATGGTTTCCCACACTTTTTGTGAACACAGCTCTGAAGTTGAAATTTTTTTAGGTACGTCCAGGGGTGGAAATTAAAACTTTCTCCGAAAGTTTTTTTTTACCGGGATCTCAGACATTTCACCAGCCACAGTTTTTATTTCTTCTTTCGGTTACAAACCCCACAAGTACAATCAAATTATAGAAAATGTATGTTTTATTCTTAACTCTATGAAAACCAATTTACTGACAATAAGTTCACCATACAGATGTACAGAATAATAAAACATAAAGCATGGACACCTTCACAGGGTTGCAGTGCAATAAATTAATTTGAAGTAATTACTAACGTCAAACTTTAACTACACAATCCTAACATTCTTACAATCATCTGTTGAACATTTCCACATTTTGGCAACAACTCTCCCTGACAGGATTTATTAAATGTGTCTATTCATTTTAAAAATATTTTTAAATTGTATCAATAGCCGTTTTTAACTGTTTTAATTGTTCTCCCTTACTTTTTACAATTATCACTAAAATATCTCAGAACATGTTCATTATTAATTCCACTTGCCATCATCATCATCATTCTTGTGTTACTCCAGAGTTTTTCTGACTACCTGGAGCTCAGCTTCCCCCTCACACACATCTGCCTTCCTGCCTGCATGAAACTTTTTCTTCATGAACATTTTCACGCAGCAGCAGCTAACCTGAACTCTTCCTCCATCTATCTGTCCCAAACATTCTTCTTCTTCTTCTTCTCCCGCCCCACAAAATGTAAAGCCAAAGCTCAGTCAGACTGGTGAGAAAAGCCTCCATCCCCCTCATGCTGCAGCCACCACCATGTTTCACTGTAAGGATGGCGACTATACAGCGACAAAGTTTTATCACCATATTTTGCGGTAGTATTGTGATAACGTTAAGAATGATTTGTCATTTTTAGGTAACTATAGGCCACCAGTCACAGTAAGAAGTGAAATCTGTAGCTGCATTTAATAATATTGATGCTCTCACGCAACAAACAGTGGAGAAAATAGTAAAACTACCAATCCCGACAATACAGACAGCTTCAGGGTGTTTAAACACAATTATTTGGAATTTATCATGACAATGATAGAAACAATTTCTTATTTTGATGAGAAATTTATCACGATAAATGACAAACGATATGGTAAAGGTCTACACCTTGTTTATCATTAAAGAAAATGCTATTACAAGAATTTTTACTTATTGTCGTCTCGATAAATTTCAATTATTGGTGTCACAAAAGACTGAAGGAAATGTTATTTTTACTATATTCTTCACTGTTTGCTCCACGAAAGCATCTGTAAATGTCAGTAAATTCAAAAACACAATCAAACGCAGTCGCTGTGAGCCGCTTGGCGATATAAATGACACCTGGAGACGAAATGTTTTTT
This sequence comes from Xiphophorus maculatus, assembly GCF_002775205.1. Lineage (NCBI taxonomy): Eukaryota > Metazoa > Chordata > Actinopteri > Cyprinodontiformes > Poeciliidae > Xiphophorus > Xiphophorus maculatus. Next base: position 25,582,086 of record NC_036465.1, on the reverse strand, counting down.
GTGTTTAAGCAGCTGTGAATGTTGTGCCAGGACGTCCAAGCCATAGAGTTACCACAAATGAAGCAATAAATGGCAGTTTTATCCACCCTTTTTTTTTTTTTATCGTCATCTCAATAGTGCCACAAAATATTGCTATAAAATACTACGTCCACATCGTTCACGCCTTATTCATCATGATGCACAGTATTTATTTTCCCACCACTCAGACTTGAAATAGTTAATCAGAGGACCTTCTTCCACATCTTTGCTATGTGTCCTTACATTGTTTTCTTTGAACATGGCGCCTTTTCTTTGACCAATAATTCACAAAAATTGGATTTTTGGAGTGCAAAAGGTAAAACTAATTCCTCCATGAGAGGGGTGTGGTTGTAATATTTTAAAAAACGTAAAGTATAGGTGTCCCAATCCGATCTTGATATTGGTCCAATATCAACCCCCCCCCCCCAAAAAAAAAACAGAAAGACTTTTTAGACTGCATCTAAAATCGCAGATAGACGCAGTTCGCCCCAGGATTCCACTCCAGCATTTCTATCCAGCAGCGCATGTATCCCACATGCAGACCCACTGGTTAATAATAAATGATAAACGACCCAGTCAGTTGTTCTCTAACTTACTGTTGTTGACTATAACTTTATCAAGCGTTTTCCAACTTTCCACGCTACAAATAAGTAATAAAAGTTTGCATCGATATTGCATCAGGTCAACATCGGCATCGGCCAATACTCAAAGCAGCTATATCGGTATCGTATCGGCATGGGAAAAGTTGCATCGGGACACCTCTGACGTAAAGGGAATGAATACTTTTACAAGGCAGCGTACATCTGAAAAGCTCATTTTGTCTCCATGCCATCACACACACGATTCTTCTACTAGTGGTGTTTGGCGTTTGCAGATTTGCTGAAGTGCTTTCTGTGAGAAACAACCAGAAAAAAAAAACCCCACCGAGGAACAAAAAGGACCTAGAAATTTGCAATATGATGACAAAATAGGCTGTTTTATGCTTAAAATTACAACAACAACAACAAAAAGCTTTGAGTACGACAGAGAAAGAAATTTAACCCAAGTTTTGATATTGTGCACATCAAAACTTGATAAGAGATACGAGCAGCCACAACCAAAATATCAGCAGCCATGCTTGTAAAAAAAATAAATAAATAAAATCACACCAGAGCATAACGCTGGAGCCACTTCACAGCTGCCAACAACACACTAATTGTTTAACTACTGTTAAAATTAAAAGGTGATGGAGAAAGGTGGGGGAGGGTTTAAGTATGCAGGCCACAGAGGAATTTCAATCCTCCTCCCCTCCTAACCCCTGCTTTCCCCTCAAAGCCTTCACTGTAACAGCCCCCCTACCCAAGTTTCCATTACTTGGCTGCATCCCATGATTGGCTTCATTGACTTGCCCTCCTGCCCCCGTCTAATTCCCAACACGTCAGGCCCCTCTTCGCCGGTGCCCTTCGTCCCGTCATGTGCTCTCGTCTGGGCCACGTTCGGCTCAAACAGCGCCAGCTTCGACCGCAAAAAGCGAGGACTAGCGGAGTCAGAGGAGAGAAATCCACAAGCCTTGTTCACGAGGAATGTTTACTAAATCACCGCAGGCCGCCTGCACCTCACAGCTGCAGGAGCCTCCGCCGAGGAAGCCTGGAAATAAACACAGGCCTGGCCTCGTTCAGCAGGGAGTCGGGCTTTTCTGTCGATTATACCCCCTCATATTGTTATGAATTAGCTGCAAGTATTTCCTACATGGAAAACAATGTTTAGCCATGGGAGAGGTAAGGTGTCGCCACTGCAACACCTACAGTACAGCAGGAGATCTTAGAGATATATAGCTGATGGATAAATTCAGTCCATTTTGTGTCTGACCAGTCCTGGACCTGAAAATCTGATTTACTTTCTACTAGAAAGAGTTTTATGTCTGCATACGACAAGAAAATGAATGCATGGTAGAAAAATTACTGTTTTTTTTTTTGCCAGTTCTTGTGGGATATTCGAGTACAAAACGTTCACCTAGTTGGGTTTTTACTTTACATATTTTATTTACAGATCCATTTGTGACTTTCAGGATAACTTGGATCTGTTCAAATCTATAATGCTGGGATTCGATTATCCAAGATTGAACACAGATAACTTTCATTTGTGATTCTGAATTCTATTAAGTAGAAATTTCAATCCTCTGCTTGACCTATAAGCTACCTCCAGCTAAAAGCCAGGCATCCAACGTAAACGCCACATGTATAACTCATTAAATCCTAGAAATAGCATTGAGATCACAAATGACAAGTTTAGCTTTTGAAGGGTGCTTTTTCTGTTCGTTCAAACAAATCTAAATTATTAAGTATATGATAATGGTCATCTGAAAACACATAAATGTAGACTGTGAAAAAAAAAGAAACTTGGAAACTCAACCTTTATCTCACCCTTGATCAATTTTGAATTTTTTTTTTAAAGGATAGAAATCAAATTTCATGTTTTTCAAAATTCTGTACAAAACAGTCCTCAAATGTTCGACTATTTCCAAGTAAAATGTTGTTACTAAGTTTAACAAGCAAAGTTTCAAAAATGCCAATAAAAAAAAAAAAAAAAAGATTAATTGCCTTGTGCCTTCTGTGACGTCACCAGAGGCACATGCTTGTTGAGGCTTGTTTCTGGGAAATACATTTTTTTTTAAGCCTGAATTAAAACAATTGATCAACTCTGTAATTACAGGCACATAACAAAACACGTTGTCGTAAAAAGTGACTAACGTGATTCTGATTCACTTCACGCGAGCAGCTTTAATGCAACAACAGCTGAGCTGCTGCGGTTTTCAAGACCTGGACGAACTTAAAGCGCGTTAAAAAATTAAAAAATAAGAGAGAGACATATTTAACAAGTTGTTTTTTTTTGTTTTGTTTTTTTTTTTTAGCTAAGAATAGGAAACAGCTAAAACGGTGACCGAATGTTTCAAGCCAGTTTACCGGAGTTATTACAGCCAACTTTACCAAGTTAAAAACGTAAAACAAGAGCAAAGGGAAATCTTTACAATGAAGCCCCCCCGGGGCAGCTTCCCCCTGCCCGCCTCGCTCGAGGAGCCTGTGGGGCTTAAAAAGCAGAGCTGAAGGGTAAAACTCACCGTTGACCACTTTGTTGGGGGCATCGTTCATGTTGAAGCCTTTGGAGGTGAACGCCTCCCGAACCTCGTTACAGTTCTTCAACTTTGGCTCCGCGGTCGCCGAGGCGGACAACACGGCCAGCGTGCAGACCGCACACAGCACCGACAGCGACTTCATTTTAAGGTTGTTTTGTTTAAAAAAAAAAAAAAAAAAAAAAAAAAGATGTTTTCAAAAATTATAAAAGCCGTAAAAAAAATTTTTTTAAAATTAAAAGTCAGAATAGGTAGACGGCCTCCCAGGTGTCTTTTAGTTAAGGCGAAGTTGGTGCGTCTCTCAGGCCGAGTTTCCTCATGGAGATTTTCTTCAGCTCGACAGAAACTTCATTCACAGCAGCTCCGAGGCCAGCTCTCCGGCAAACAATCTGGGAGCCAGAAAAGAAAAGAGAAAAACACCACAAAAAAAAAAAAGGAGTCTAAAAGCAACAGGTATTAGTTAAGTATCAAGTCCCAGACTCGACAAGGGGGGGGGAAACTTGTGTGCGAAAACAGCGAGCTGAAAAAAAAAAACAAAAAAACTTTCTCTCCAACCTGAGGCAACAATCACAGCCTCACACAAAAACTGCTTCACGGCGTCGACGAACGGATAAACCACGGGAGGACAGCGGACCGCAGAAAGTTGCCGGAGGAGAGCTGGGTTTCTTCTGTCTTCCCTTTTTCTTCTTCTTCTTCTTCTTCTGTTCTTGCTTCCTTTCCCAAATTTAAAGACGCCGTGGTTTCTGCGGCACAGGACGCTGGGCTGTTTGCGACTCGTACTGGGATCCAGATGCGAGTAAAAAAAAAAAAAAAAAAAAAAAAGCCCCGGTGGACAGCCAGGAGTGAGAGCGAGTTCCGGGGACAAAGAGCCGGAGAGCGGGAACACCAGGGCTGGAGTGCGGAGTGGGACTCTCCCCGGCCTGGCCTCGGTCACCCTGCTGTCTGTCTAGACAAGAAGGAGGATCACCGGTGCTGAAAACCAGGACTGGAGCTGAGGGTGGAGCCACGGGCTCCGCTCATTGTCGGACAAAGCTGACAAAATGAAAAGCGGAGAAAGAAAGAAAGAAAAAAAAAATCTCAATATGTGCAACTGGAAAGCACTACATCACATAAATATCTATCAAACGTACAGCATAACCATGAAAACGGGTGAAAATAGAGATAAATAAATTTGCATTACAAATGAGGAGTCGCATGAATGTAACAGAAATGGAGGAGAAATTACACAGTTTCAGGTTTTTGTTCTTCATAAAATCTAAAATGTGAGATGCATTTGTCTCTAGGCCTGCCGCAACAAGAAATAAATCAATTAATCACATGATAAATGAAAACAAACGGAATCATTTCCATTTGCATGATTTATTGTTTTTCTTTTTTTTTCTCCCTCTTTCTACCAAAAACTGGACGACAAAAGTCTTCAGTCCGGTGCTTTGGTCTCACCCAGATGTTTTTTAAGGACAATTGTGTTAACACAGACTTCATTGTTCACTTTATTTGTTGTTTCTGTTGTTTTGTTTATTTACGTTGGATATTTAAAATGTCTTCCACTTCCAGCGTTAAATGTCCATTAAAATTTAACGTTTATTGATCTTTGATAACGTCTTCTTGCATTATTATACCATTACCATTATATTACTTTAAAATGGTCTCAAAACAACAATATTCTCATTTATCGCGATAACTTCTGGGACAATTTATCGTCCATCAACATTCGTCATTGTGACAGACCTAGTTTTATCCAGCCCTCTTTACTCTGATGCCCTTAAATAAAGTCCAATGTGACCAAATAACATCCCCAAATCTGTGTCATTTAATCTCAGCTGCTCTTTGTCGGAGAGCATTAGAGAACAAACAGCATCATGAAAACAAAGGAACACAACAGTTGGAGAAATTTAATGAACAGGTAATGCATAAAACAATATTACATTTCACACAGTCATGTAAGGTCAAACCAAAACTGAACTTTGCCTTTTTGCAAAAACACTGCACTTCGTTATTCTCACTGTAAAACACAGAGGGAGTAGCATCATGCTAGGGGGGTGCTTTTCTTTAGCTGGGACAGAGAAGCTAGTTAGAGTTTATATGAAAAAGGAGGACGCTAAATACAGAGCAATGCTAGAAGGAAACCTATTAGAGGCTGTAAAAGACTTTCAACACTATAAATATACAGCCAGAGATACAGTAGAATAGCTTAGGGCAAAGCAGAGTCATGTTTTAGGATGGCCTAATCAAAGTCAAGACTTAAATCCAACCAAGAATCTGGGTCAAGACTTCAAAATTGCTGTTCACGGACACACTCTCCCAAAAATCTGACTATTTCCCAAAGAACAAACAAGTAATTAAATCTCTAGACGACGAAAGCCGGCAGAGAAAACTTAATTGCAGACAAATGAGGTTTGTACAGTACGGCACTTACTCAGACGTAATCAACACAAAACACTGATATCTTCTGATTTTCATTTGTGAAGTGATTGAGAGCTCTGCATCACCTCCCTACCACCAAAAAATCCAAATGAAACGCATTGAGGTTTGTCACTGTAATGTGGGAAAACTGTCAAAACGTCCAGGGCTACAAGGCGCTAATGCTCAAATCCTGACATATGTTTTTGTGACAAACAGAGAGGCTTGTGTGCTGTTAGCAGTGAGGGAGTTGTGTTTCTGCCGTGCAGCCACCCGTCATGTAACCTGTCGCCGTTTGCAAAAGACGTAGATGTGTCTGACGCCGCTTTCTGACTGTAACCTTTGCCCTACTTTTAGCACAGATTTTCTATTTTTTTTTTATAATGCCAAGCATTATTTATAAAACGTGAACAATGATTTGCTGGCATAAGAAGGAATCACAAGCTACTATTCAAAGCTTTATGAATAATAACATTTTTTTGTTGTTGTTGAGACACTGACAATACCAAGGTATCATCTGCATAAAGTATGAAAATAGGGAAAAATGTTAAATTAGTGATAAAGTAGGGCAAAGGTCTACTTTTAGCACTAGTTTTTTTCACATAATGCTAAGTTTTATTTAGCATTCATTCTTCACATGCCAGAAAAGAATGAATCACTGCTGTGTGAAGGAATCACAATGTACAATTCAATGTTTTATACGCACCAACATCTTTTTTTGATGAGATACTGAGAACACCAAGGTGTCGTCCGCATAAAGTCTAACAGCGAAAAATGCTACATCGGTGCAAAAAGTAGACCTTTGCCCTAATTTTAGCACTAATATTTTTCTTTTTCCAGGCAGTACTAAGTTTTATTCATAAAATATGAAGAATGAATCACTGGCATATAAAGGAACCACAACCTACTATTCAAAGCTTTATGAATAATAGCATCTTTTTTTTTTATGAGAAACTGAGAACACCAAGGTGTCGTCTGCATAAAGTCTAATAATAGGGGGGGAGGAAAATGCATCAAAGGTACAAAAATTATTGGGCACAAAGTTGATGTTTGTATTCTGTTATAGTGGGGGTGGAGGAGGGAAAGGGAAATCATAAGACTTTTCACCCCCTGTGATTTGAACATGCCTGGACTTGTGGGGTGCTTCTGTGTGTGCGTGCACATGTCCCTTTGGTTTGGTTTGGAATAAGCGGCACTTGGCAGAATGACATTCCTCCCTTTGTGTCTGCATTCCTGAGGCAGCTCCATTCATTCTGTGCGACTGCCGCCGTCGCTGCTGCTGAGTTTGCCGAAGGAGCAGGAGGAGGATGCTGGAGCTGTGCGCATGGGAGAGCGTGGGCCCGGCCATCCTCTCAACAGCCCCACAAAGGCTAAGAAAATGGTTTAGTGCCATGGTAATTAGACATGAATGAGCTCTGAATGACACGACATGTCTCAGGCTTTTCTTTTTTCTTTTCTGCGGCTGAGGAATTTCCAACATCCAACTTGGTAAAAAAAAAAAAAAAAAAAAAAAAAAAAGAAAGAAAGAAAAAAAAAAATCGGACCGGACTGCAGAACTCTTAAGCTCCTGAATGCCAAAGTTATTTTGATTTCTATGCACTGTTTGATGACCCTTCCAACTCTTGAAGGCACTGAGGGGGTCTAACTAACTGTGTGTGACTGTGTAATTATTCAGAAAAATACATCTGGAAGAGGTAGTAGTGAACAGCAACACATCACAGTTGACCTTTCACAAGAACTGCCTTCTTTCAAGTCCCTTAAAAAAAAACAACTTTGTAGGACTTTTAGATTTTGCCACAGCAATCTTTTACACTGAAGGATGGATCCAGGGATCTCAGCTCACTGACTATTTTATTGTCAAAGCGGCAGTATGTCATTTTCATTTAAAAATACATGGTTTTTTTATGTATTTGTTGAAACTGTCACTATGTTGTGACAATATGGTGTCAGACAGATAATCTGTGGAACAAAATCAAGCTCCGCTGCCTTCTCCCAGTGCTAGTTAGAAACAACCAATCAGAGCCAGGGGGAGGGTCTTAGTGCTGTCAATCACCCTTATGTACGCTGTGAAATAATCTGCCAAAGGAACTGGAACTTTTTCCATCAATATCAAGGAATTACTTACCTAAAACAAGCTCCTATATGTTGCTGAAAAGTTACTTTTAAGTTAGTTTGGTCTTATTTCAAGTGCACTAAGATGCTTTCTGTAGAAGCTCGACCAAAACAATACTTGGTAAAATTTGGTGTTTTAGAAGTGTGCTGACATGGGCTGAAGGGCCGCTCAGACAGGAAGAAGCCAAATGCACCTGATTGAAAAACGTGCTTAGGAACAAAGCTTACTTTTTGGAAGCATGCCCTTTGTTAGCTTTGCCTTATTCCTAGTGTTCTATCATATTTGCACTAGAAACTGGTAAAAAAAAAAAAAAAAAAACACTTGGTAAAGTTTTGTGCTTTTGCAGTGGATTTCTCTTATTTCAACTGACGTTTAAATAATTTTATTTTATTCTATATCCTAACTTTGTACAGCAGGGGGGGGGGGGGTTAAAAAAAACAACCCAACTTCCAACTGATTACTTCATTGATCAGGAGACTCTTACTAAGATACATAAGCTCATGAATTGTACAGTAGTGAGTCACAGACAAAACTGCCCCGCCGATATCCTGCCGACTAACACTGAAGTGACCTTTCGCTCTTGGAACGGCGGCTGTTCCGGCATCGCCCCGAGTATTAGCCAATGGCCATTTCTCAAGCCTTGCGTTAGCATTCAGAGAGCAAACCCCCCCATCCTGGGCCAGCTGCTGTTCTCCCTGCTCATCTCCTCATAATCAGCCTCTCTTAACACCTTAAGAGCTGCAATCCAGCTCAGGCTGAAAAGCACAGCTGGACGAGGATGGCGTTTTAAAAAAAAAAAAATATTATTATTATTTTTCTTAATCTTGATCTGCTGGGAAGAAGGTGTGACTCACTACACCAGAGGGTTTCGGTGTGTAGAGTGTTTGCAGAGACAGACGTGGGGAGCTGACCTCGTTAGGAGAGCAGACAGACTTTGAGCGCAAACAATTAGGACTAATGAAGCTTGTTTCATTGTTTCGGGCGTGAATGAGCGTCTGTTACCAAAGGTGAACGTAATCAGGCCCGTTTAATCAGCGAGCTAATTCGCTAGTTGCGGAGCCCCGCGTGATCCGTCAGAGGAGAAGGGAGGAACAGAAACGAAACGGCAAAGGACGGACGCACGCACACGACCCGCACGTGGCGTGGCGGATTTGTGGAACTCCCAAGTCAGGGGAACCGTAAACTTCATGATTCACGGAGGGCTTTGAAGAGAAGAAGAGGGTGTAAAAAAAAAAAAAAAAAAGCACATGGAGCGATATATCTGCGGCACGGTTTGTCCTCTTCGTCACAGCGTGCCGTCCATTTTCTTTGGGTTATTTTTTTTCTTGTGGAACAATCATCAAATTATCAAACCTGTTGCACTTCACTGTGTTTTATTGCACTGGGAAGTTTTTTGTTTTTTTTTCCTTCCCACAAAACACCATTAAGGTTTTTAATACATTTTTTAACTACCAGCCTGCATGGCGAATGACTTCTTTAAACTTGCTGAACAACAAGCATCTCCGCGACGCCGTGCTTGAGAAACAAACTCTTAAAAACGCTCCTACGAGCACGAGAGTGGCACTCAGGCAGCAATATGGCCGACCAAAGAGTCCTGCGGAGGATAACAAAGAAGAGGCAGACGCAGTAAATCAAAGCGATTTATTTGGAGCTAGAGCTTTTATTCCGGCAGCCTTAAGAGTTATTTGTTGCATTTTAACTTTTTCCCTCATGCTCTAATGATAAGTCGGGCATGAGTCAGGGTGATAAGGCTAAATTGCTTTTTTTGTGTGTTCCCTAATTAGTTCAGCCTGAACATAATTGATTATTTTTGTGTGTTTTTTTTTTTTCCACTACCTAATCAGAAGTCGGTGGTTTCTCTGGCAGTGACGTAATCCTCCGTTGAAACCATGTTTGCGGTTAGCAGAGCAGCTCGTTCACCGCGATGGAATGGGCCGGTCTCTTAGCTAGACTGATTCCGTCAGACTGCTGTTCTTGGGCAAACCTGCTGAACTCACATTGACATTTTCAGAAATGTAAGCTACTCAAAGGGGCAGTATCGTGTAAAACTGACTTTACTGAGCTTCACATGTTACAATTTTATTCCCCCATCAAAAACAAACCTGGAGTGTTGATTTGATTCCTCCAATGCCTGTTTTAAGAAATCCTTTAATCTCCATGGCAACCATTCACTTGTACAAAATGCCTGGATGGACTTAGCACCGCCCTCGAGGACGAAGCTCCTCCTCTGAGCTTCAGTTTCAAAGCTTCAGCTTCACAGAGCAGCCCTGCCCCACTGGGCTCCTTCAGACTAGCCAGCAGCAATTAGCAAACACCTGGTGGAACTGCTGAGCTCATTATATTCGCTGCTTCTCTGTTAGAGGAGCCATGTTGTGACGACTACCTGAAGGCGGAGTTTCAGAAAGAGCAGGAGCTTCTTAAAGAGACAGAGGCCCAATTTCAAGGTGTTAAATTACTAAGTCAGTTTTTTTTTTAAGTTATATTGAATATAAACAGATTTGAACAATAACTGGAGGTAACATAGTTACTTGATCGTGTTATGCGCCTAGAAAATACATGATACTGCCCCTTTAAGCAAGTGAAAGATAAATTGCGCCGTCTGGAAAGATTTTGTAAATCATACTGAAGTGTTCAGACACCTTGAACGTTTCACCCTTCACATTCCAACCTGGAGCTTCAATGCATTTTGAGATTGACTGGAACAAAACAAAGTATTGCATAATTGTGAAGTGGGAAGGGAGAGGCATACATGCTTTTCCAAACTGTCCAAAAATCTGAAGTCTGGATTGGATTTGTATTCTGCCCCCTTTACTGTGCTACCCAAAAATAGAAATTAACAAACCGTTTGCGTCCAGAAGAACAAACGGCATCGTGATGGCCAGGGAACGCAGCAGACATCCACGGCGAGAGAGGCAGAGAAGGTCAAACACAATACTCCAAATCGTCAACAGTAAAAGTTTGGCTCAACTGCTGATCTACCAAGACATGGCCGTCCAACTAAACTGAAACTCTACAGAAGGAGAGTATTAATCCAGGAAGCAGACAAAGAAGAGCAGGCAAGTACTTTATCCTCTGGTTGTACATTTCAAATGTCGATATTCTGCTAATGTAAAATATATATCTATATATATAACATTTTGCAATTTCCATTAAATTTGAAATGCAATTAAACTCACACGAATAAGTTTGTTCACGTGGCAAATCACTATAAAGCACACCACTCCAACAACCTCCTCCCACTTCCTGTCGTTTTCTTCATCTTTTCCTCCATTAGTAACATCCGGTTGTTGATCACATGACTCCTGTGGCGCGGGAAAAGTATTTCCATTTTAGTTTTGCGAAATACGCCATTTCTGATACATCCACCTCATCCTAGCGCTTTTTTTTTTTTTTTTTTTTTTTACATTGCCGTGTTGCCATTAAGCAAATTTATTTTCGTAATTCCAACTTGCGCAAGCTGCCGGTAGGCATGCGGCAAAAGATCTGCTGTTGGCAAATGCCGGTTCTACGTAGTGTTTATTCATGGGGTCCGGACAAAAATACATGCCACACTTTTCAGATTTATGCTCGTAAAATAATGCGAAAACCCCGTGCTGCTTTCACTGAAAATCAATATGAAATACTGAGGTCTGTAGCTGGAACATGACAAAATGGGAACAATTTAAAAAGAACGCTCTTTGTAAAGTAGTGCGCTAAACCTTTACACACTTCGTGGTATCAAGTGCCGCAAAAAGAACAAAAAAAGTATTAATTAGCTACGCAGAAGCAGTGTCAATAACGTAACATAACAAGAGCTACGTTTTGTTGCTCTTGATTGGAAAAGAGGCGACAGTTTTCAGGAAAAAGAAAGAGAACTTCTCCGTCTGTCCACCGGCGCACAAACCGTCAGCTGTTGTCTGAACCAAGAATCGCCTCCTGCTTGTTGAAAGCCGCTTAACGTCCGCGAGGAAGCATCGCGTCTGAGGTGCCGAGCAACTGACACCGGAAACACTTTAGGACGTGCGCGATGACGCTGAGCGGGTCTCTGACATTAATAGCCGCGTCGCTGCGGCGGGAACGCGCCAACATGACCTCACACGTTCTGGAGAAAAGTCGACAAGCTCTCAAGAGGACCAGGCAGCGCACAGCATATGTTCATGTTTCCTTTTTTCCTCTTCTGACTCGGGCCGAAGCAGGCGGCGCCTGGTGCCGCAGAGAGGGACTGTGGAATGACACATCCCGGTTCGGTGTGGTCGTTAACAGACCGCGCCTGACCCCACCCTAATGTAATGACGGGTTGGGCTGGCTGTGAAGTCTGACAGGCTTTAAAATGGGACTGTACAGAGGTGTTTCCTCGAAAAAACTAAATCCCCACACATACTGCTCCGTGGACCACTACAGGAGAGAGAGAGAGAGAGGGAGGAAGCGTTGGCTAACATTAAACAAGTTAAAAGCAATTTTTTTTTTTAGCTGCTAAAATGTGTTTAGCTTGTTTAATATTTGTAAAAGTTGTACTTTTACAAAAAAATCAAAGTCGTTTTCCTCTATCTCTGTTAAAACTGTCATGGTGTGACAGTGTGAGACAGACAACTTGTGAAAACTGTCTTTCTCCTCCGCCTGCTCCCTGAGCTGCTGCTGCGCTCTGAAGAAACGCACCCGGACGAAAACAACCAATCAGAGGCAGGAGGAGGGTCTTAGCGCTGTCGATCAACCTACTGTACACACTGCTAAATGCGGAGAAACAACGTAGCCGTTTAGGAAATCTGTTTATCCGCCGTCATCGGTGGCAATGCTATTTAGCGTTAGCATTCATGACGGGCCATGCTGAGACCTAGACCCTCCTCCTGGCTCTGATTGGTTGTTTCTGGCTTGAGCGGCGTATGGGAGAAGGCAGAGGAGGTTGATTTGTTTTTCACAGATTATCTGTTTTATGCTATACCATTACAACATAATGATATGTAAAAAAGGTTTTTATAAGAGTTACATACTGTAGCTCTAAGCATGGCTTTTACAAACTGAATAAATACTGATTTGTGGATTAACAGAAATGGAAATACAAAAAATGACAAGAAAATAACTAAATCCTTCCATCCGCAATCAACAAGTGAGAAATAAAAGTAATTTAATAAAAAAGTAACAAACAAATAAGGAACATATGTGATGTAATTCATTAAATCGTGCTAAATCACTTCAAGCACTTTTCTACAAATAATGTTACATATATTCTATACAAGTGAACAACAGATGATTAGCACATCCAGTTTGTTTTGGGGCCTCGTACTTTTGTTTCAAAATGCTGGTTACTTACATCCAGCCACATAAATAAATCAGTTATTGATTAATACATTTTGTTTTCAAGGAAATTTTTGTCATAAACACTTTTTTTTCTCCCCCATTTAATTTAAATCTACTTGCAAATGAACTCTTTTACATTTCACATGCCTTCCTGCTTACGTTTACATACCAACACTTAGATTACTGTTATTACTTTAGTGAGACACATAATACTTACTTAAGGTGGACTGCAGGACTCTCTGTGATGGATTGCTGAAATGTCCGAGTCCACATTTTCACTCCGACTACTGGAAGAGTCACAGACAATAAATGATGGATGGATGGATGGATGGCCACACGCCTGATGTTATGGAGTCGCATTTTCTGAAAGCTTACCGCAATCAAATAATAAAAAAAAAAAACTACAAACATTTAAATCACGTATTATTAATGCAAGTGCAGAATTCACAGGACGCCTTTTTATGAGCCAGGTCAAAGTGCATCTGCAGAGCGGCGTTTTCTCTCCTCGGTGAAACCACTGAAGGAGCTTCTACTGCTATAAAATAATAATCATTATTATTATTTAATGTAGAAAGAACTCCTGGATCGGTGATTCTGCGTTTGTTTTCCTCTCCGTTCTGCGGCGGATGGACTGATTTTTACGCGGCTCCCCTGACCAAACATAAATTAAACAAATTAGGACAAAAACCATGACCTATAAATTCAAATCCGCTCACAAAAATAAAAGTTAGACGCAACACAAAGGGATAGTCTTTTCTAAGCTTCTCCTGTTGTCATGGTGACCAGGAGCCCATCCACTCATTGACATGTGAAGTTCACTTTGGTGCACCCAAACCCGCTTTTAAATGCTGCATTAAAAAAAAAAAACACGTGTTTTGAAATGAAGACTGACTTAGATCCTGTTTTGCTGATGAGAACCGATAAATGTTTTTGTAGATTTTCTTCAAAATTACAAGCAAGCTGGAAGTCATTTAGCAAGTTCTAGATCTATGATCTGGTTCCCATAAAAAACAACAACAAAAAATTTGGAGTTTCATTAAAATACCTTTAAAAAAAAAGTAACATTTCTGGCGATTTTAGTTATCAAAAATTTGACTTTTTTTTGGCCCGTCGTCATATTTTTGTTGACAGTTGTGGCCTAAGTGACAACGTCTGAACAAAACGTTTTTTTTTTTTACCCCTGAAATGAACCAAAGTGTTTAAAACTAGGACAGAATTGAATTCGAATACGTGCGTTTGACTGAATTGGACTTACTTCTGCATATAAAGTGGATCAGTTTGTCCTGGAAAGTGCATTGAAATGATGTTTGCTGTGAATGTGAGTTTTCCCATGTATGAATGGTGCAAATTTATTTTAAAAAAGTTTTCTTTTTTCCCCTGTAAAAAGTATGATTTACTGTAGATCGCAACATTTAATTGAGTTTTTCTTTTGAACAGACAGTAATTTTAACTTTAAAAACTACAACAACAAAAAAAAACCCCAAACAGTGAAATGATCTTGGTTTATTCTTGCTTTGTACTTTCCAGCGAGTTAGAAAACAGTCTGGCCTGCTGCTCCGCTTGCAGGCGGGAAACCTGCGTGGGAAGGAAGCCGCGCTACGGTTTATAATCACTTCCTCTTGCTATGACAAGTTAAACCTGCAGCTCCGAGCAGTCCGCAGGGTCCAGTTTTTGTTTAGCGTCTCTCTGCACATCCATCCTGCTTTCTGCAATACAAACAACACGGGAGCTGGTCTTGTTTTTTTTTTTTTTGTTTGTTTTTTTTGGGCCACACTTCCCTTTAAAATCCCAGTTAAATTAAACAAACAATAACATGAAATGGGACTTCCGACTTGTAGCCCCCAAAACCCCGAAGAGACCCAGGGATTAAACGCAAACGTCAGGATTTTGAAAAACCGGCTAGCTGAATGCACGCAAGCACACTACTGAGTTGCACCGTTTCTGTATATGCCATTTCAAAACTTGCTTTATGCACAGGGCGAATGAATAAGCGAGAAAGTCGTAGCGACGCGTCACATTCCAAACAGCGGATCGGTTCCCGAACTAAGAGATGGCAAATTAACACATTTTTATAAACGTGGCACCAACACAGGAACACACACACACACATCTGTACAGCTGTCAGGCTGAGTCACACACTTAAAGCTACCAGCTTTACAAAACGAAGCAGACTCCGCTCGTAAGAGTGAGAAAGAAAAACAAAATCAGCCAGAATTCATTTAGTTCATCAGATAAACACCCAAACAGGAACGATCAAGAGTTAAAAAGAGATATTTATAGCACAGCTTCTGAAAGGACAGTGCATCTTTAAAGGGATAGTGGAGAATTTTTCAGATGAGGTTCTGCTGAGAAGTAATGAGTAGTTAATGTCTTGCCTTCCTTGGCATCTTCTCTTGTCGTGAATCCGGATTAGCTAGTCTAAGAGGCTCGAGCTAACGGTTCAGGAGGAGCCGAGATTAAAAACAACGTCTGTCTCAAGAACTCTAGAGTGGTTTACGCAAATTCTATTTTATGAACCATGTAAACATTTGTCATGTTTACATTGGGACATTTTGAACACCAAAGTCAAAGATTATTTACACAGGAAATAGAGACAGGAAGTGGCGCCGCACCAAAGATCTTGCTGTGTGAAACGTATTGAGAATAAAACATTTCTGTTAAAGGGGCAGTATCATGCAAGGTAAACTTTTTTTTTAAGCTTTATATCATGTCAAAAACAAACCTGGAGCGTTGCCTTGATTCCTTCGTGCACGTTTGAGAAATCCTTTAATCTCCATGGCAACCATTCAGCTGTGCAAAACGCAGGGGTGGACCTAGCTCCGCCCCCTCAGAGCTGCAGTTTCCGAGCTTTAGCCTCGCAGGGCTGCCATAACCATCGACTCTCCCACTCAGCCCCTACAGACTAGCCAGCAGCAATTAGCAAACACCTGGTGGAACTGAGCATCAGCTGAGCTCATCATAGGAGCTACTTCTCAGTGAAACTTTGGTAAAAATGTTGTTAAAGGGTTAATGGAGGAGCCAGGTTGTGATGACTTCCTGAAGACGGAGTTTCAGAACGAGCTGGAGCTTTTGAAGAGACAGAGGCCCAATTTCAAAGCGCTAAATTACAAAGTCAAATTTCTTTTAAGTCGTATGTGATATTTATAGCGTTTTTATAACAGCTAAAGGTTCTGCACTTGCTTGATTGTGTTATAAAATGACACCATGTGCCTGGAAAAGTCATAATACTGTCCATTTAAGAGCAACTGTCCAGCTAAAATGTGGTTGGAGTTTAGTGAGTCATTCTGGTTTGAACTTCTGGGTTATTTTTTGTTGCTTTTCATTCTTACATTTCAATATTTTGATCACTTTAATTTCGGGTCATGCTTAAAGTTTCTGAGGCTTATTTCGTTTCCCTGATCTCACCGTTTCCCCAGTGGATTCATTCCACACTAATTAGTCATTTTCCCTCAGCTCCTTCAGTCTCTAACAGATGCAACCCTGCTCCCTCCCCCCCAATAGTCCCTCTTCTTGGTTTCTCTGCTTCCCGTCTCAGTCCTCTCCTTGTTGGATTAAACTTTTGATCTCCATGTCTGCCTGTTATTCCTGCTGTGGTTCATTTAATTCTCCGTAGTTTACTACTATAACTCAGATTCATAACAAATGTCACCTCAAGACACTTTAAAAGACCCAACAGACCCAGTTTATTTACAGAACAATGCAGTCAGTCCAATCCAATTATGAAATCAAGTTAAGAGTTATACATCCCAGCTGGATCCCAGCTCTAAGAGTGTTTTTAAGTTTATCTATGAACCTGCCTTCATCATGCCTGGAAAAGCCACAAAGCTCTTTAGACAGAACTTGTAGAAGTCCATGTTGGTTGAATCCGGCCCACCATAACTTTTAATGTGGCCATCTAGACTAGACAGACACATGGATATGAACAGAGCCTTTAGGATAATAGTTGTGGGCTTAAATATTCTTGTATCAATCAAATCAAAGCAGTTTTTGTCTGCAAAGTCCCAAATTACATCTATCTGGCCCTCCAGTTTGTCACCTTCCAGAGATCGCAGAAATTAGCGCAAAAGCAACATATCCCCCGCATAATGCATAATTGTGAGTTTATTGCAAATATTTCACAACTATGGTCAAAAACATCAGGTATAAGTATTGCCAATGTGGCAGTGTTTCTTACTGCCACATCGGCAGTAAGAAACACCAAGGCTGGAAGTAAGGCTCCAGCCTTACTTCATGTCAAGTTGAGGTATGTGGTCAAAATTGGGAGTAAGAAAAAGTCACATTTGTTGTCATGCATCAAGACAAATATTGCATAATTCATTGTAAATATCTCTAAAGTAGCTTCACAAATTCAGTTATTTCAACTGCAAAGAAAAAAAAAAATCACAAACACGACTGAAAAATCCAGGAGGGAGGAATCGATGTGAAAACATTTCAGTAGTATTTAGTTTTAAAGGAGCAGTGTTGTGTTTTTTCCAGGTACGTAGTGCCTTTTATAGCACAATCAAGTAACGACGTTACCGTCAGTTGTTATGAAAACACTCTATCAAATACGACTAAAAATAAATTTTACTTTGTAATTTAATGCCTTGAAATTGGGCCTCTGTCTCTTTAAAAACTCTTGCTTTTCATGAAACTCCGCCTTCAGGAAATCATCGCAACATGGCTCCTCTATTAACCCTTTAACAACATTTTTACCAGTGTTGCATTGAGAAGTAGCTCCTATAATGAGCTCAGCTGATGCGCAGTTCCACCAGGTGTTTGCTAATCGCTGCTGGCTAGTCTGAAGGAGCTGAGTGGGGCAGGGCTGCTCTGTGAAGCTGAAGCTCTGTGGGGCAGAAAATCGGCTTGGAAACTGCAGCTCTGAAGAGGAACTTCACCTAGAAAAGGGGAAGCAATGGGCCTTTCTGTCCCTTCATCTGTTTTATACAGCTTAATGGTTGCCATGGAGATTTAAGGATTTCTCATTGCATGAAAGAATCAAGGCAAGACTCCAGGTATGTTTTAGATTAGGGACTAACATTATAGCATGATGTAAAGCTAAAAAAAGACAGTTTTACATAACACTGGCCTATTAAGAAATACTTATCAAAGGCAGAGGCAGCCGCTTATTAATATTTTAAGAGTTTGTTATTGGATTTTATCAATACATTCTGGCCCTTTAAAAACAGTTGTGAACCAACTGTTAGTTTCTGCCTGGATCAACCAATTTGAATTCACGCTAATCGAAGATCGTTACCTACAGCAGGTAAGACGTTTACAGCACATAAGCACTCAGCAGAACCTTGTTTGAAAACAACTCTGGACTTTCCCTTTAAGTACGTTGATTCCCTATGAGCTTTCAGGTCCAGTGCTGGCAAGAGTTTCCCTCACAGTCATGAGGGAAGATGGCAGCGGCTGACGCTCGGTCCTTCCAGCTGGGCTACCAGTCGGTACAGACAGAGAGGTTGCACTTATTTACATGTCCACAGTTTAATAAATAATCAGCTTCTCTCCTGCCTTGTTGCTATAGAGACAAAGTCAGTATATGAGCATGTGAAGCCAGAGAGTACAAAAAAGTAAAGTTTGCCAGCTGGAAGTGTCCTTATTTACAAGACGGGATATGGAGTGTGCTTGATTTTGAAACGTCTGACAAATTTGAAAGAAGGAAAACTATTGTTAGAGTAGAAGAAAAAAAAAGGGGGTTTTGGTTGTTAATACTTCCTTTGATGGGGCCGCCGGTGTTTTAGAGGTCCAAAAGATTCATCACCTTCTACGTGTTTGTAAGGAATTTATAGCTAAAACAGGGGGCAGGAGGCCGGCTCCGTCAGTGGCGCCAAAGCGGGAGGAGTGCGAGCGTCGCTGGCAGCACGGGGACCAGGCCGCTCCTTGGCAACGGAGCCGCAGGTGACGGGGCCCCTCCCATCCCGGCGGTGGCCAGCCGAGGGGTCAGCAGCTGCTCCTGGAAGGTGAAGTCATCCAGGTTATCAGCGAGGTCTGAGGGGAGGCAGAGAGAGAAAGACAAAAGTGAGCGAAGTAGGAGATAATGGGGGCGAGGTAGAGGAACGAGAAACATGAGGGGGACGGAGAAGTTTAGAACAAACTTGGAGATGGAAACGGAAAAAATACACGCAATGCCTTGCGCAGCTGTAACAGACCGGACCTCCCTCCCTGCAGCTCCTGCATATAACCAGATGTTAAACGCTATTCTGCGGACGCACGTCGAACCGCGTCGCACGTTTGTTTAAGTCGGAGAGACTACCGAAACGGGCGGACTTGAAGGGCGCATCTGCTGGAAACAGAAAAAAAAAAAACCCCACAGAGGCTGCATGAAGTCAGTTTCAGACTCAGGAGGAAAAAAACAGCCAGAAATGTTTGACTGATGCGTGCCATCTGTGTGTCGGCTGAAAGCTCACTGAAACGTGGGGGGAATTATCTTTTATGACGCAACAGATGCTCTTCGCTGAAACAGCCGATTTGTGGAACGGTGCTGAGTTCGGGAGAGAGCAACTCACAACACTTTGAAGAATGGGTAGTGCTGCGTATGTTTTCGGTGGCTCCGCGGAGGATGATTTGCGGCGTTCAGAAATAGCTGAGATGGTATTTACGACGGCTACAAACGCCGTTTCCTCATGTCTCGGTTTAAAACCGTGGGGCCGTAAAACGGCATGCTTCCGTCTGCGAGAATGGCAACACTACGAACAGTAAAAACTGTTTAGGGAGCGTTGCACCAAGATACTCTGTCAAGATACCTGCTATTTTAAATAGACGGCTTTGGTAGGATCAGTCTGAAATGTCTTTTGGACAAAAATGCAGTTAAAACAACACATTTACATATAAACAACTGCTTTTTCTCACATTAAGCAAAACTTACATTTTACAGTTTCAGGCTAGTTAAGATGATCAACACTATTTCTACTTCCAGATTGCCAGAATAATGGGAGAAATACGTTTTTGAGGGGATTCTTTTTAAACTTTCTCCAAATTCAGATGCTTACCCTACATTTTTGTATACAGTAGGTCACGTTTCCAAAAGGTAAGACTGACGTCCCTAATCACGTTTCCAAAGTATAATCAGTTTTTTTCATGTTGCTTTAGGTACATTTGGCTTCTTCATCTGAGTGGCTTTTCATCCCACGTCAAAACCAGAAAATCTTACCAAGTATTTTGTCTAGTTTCTAGTGGAAATATTTACTTAAAACAAATTTTTGTAACTTGCTGAAAAGTTACCTTTAAGTTAGTTTAGTCTCAGTTCAGTGCTGCACAGTGGCGCAGTTGGTAGCACTGCTGCCTTGCAGCAAGAAGGTCCTGGGTTTGATTCCCGGCCCGGGGTCTTTCTGCATGGAGTTAGCATGTTCTCCCTGTGCATGGTGGGTTCTCTCCGGGTACTCCGGCTTCCCCCCACAGCCCAAAAACATGACTGTCAGGTTAATTGGTCTCTCTAAATTCTCCCTAGGTGTGAGTGTGTGTGTGCATGGTTTCTGTCCTGTATGTCTCTGTGTTTCCCTGCGACAGACTGGCGACCTGTCCAGGGTGACCCCGCCTCTCACCCGGAACGTTAGCTGGAGATAGACACCAGCACCTTCCGACCCACTAGAGACGAGGATGTAAGAAAATGGATGGATGGACTCAGTTCAAGTATACTGAGATATTTGCACCAAAAACTAGATGAGATACTTGGTAAGATTTGGTGTTTTCTGCAGTGTTCAGGACTTGTTTCACTGAGGATATTGATCACGTTACCAGCTTAAGTCAAACTCTTAAAAAGACATTTTGCTTTTGTTCTGCGATTGAGTAACACACCCCTGAAGATTTAAAACTTAAAACTATTAGGACTAGTTTTTGGAACCCGTTAATGACCAGATCATTTTTGACGTGTTCTGATTCAGAATACCGACAAACTAAGAGAGACTTTATTTCTGTTGGCTGTGGCACAGCTAACCTGACTATTGAGTTCAACAAATGAGAAATCGAGCTGGGTTTGTGACGTGAAACCAGAACCAGATAAAGTTGGGTATCGTCCTAGCCAAAAGCAAACGCAGTATAAAGGTTGTTTAAAAAGGTCGAGTGCTTCCGAAGAGAAACTTTATATATTTTTTTATGACTCTTTTGAATTTTTCTAAATCTGGAAGCAGAATCTGTGCTGTGATGATAATCTAAAAAAACAAACAAACAGAAAAACCTCAGATTTGACTTCGGTGCCAGTTTGATTGATAGTATGATTTTTGGATGGTTGTAAATGCCCGCCACGGACACAGGAAGTGGAAGATTTTGCTAATGTTATGAATTACTAGCAACAAAAAAAAGAGAAAGGGAAAAAAAAGGAAAACCCTTACTTTCCTTATATATTTGTTTGTTTCTTTCTTGGTTTCCCTTCTCTTTAGCAGTAGTAGCAGCTTCTTGAACACCTGCTGCTCTCTTCTTTCTTACTGCCGTCTTGTTTTGCATCCACAGCTTTTTCCTTACTGTGGATGCAAGTAAGAAGAGCAGGAGGACTGTGAGCAGGAGGACTCACAGGCAGATCCTCCTGCCTCTGAGTGTGTCTGCGGGTGTGTGTGTGAGTGTGCTATCTTGTCTAGCAGATAGCAGTGAGAGACTGAAATGAAAGAAGCGAGTTATGAGGCAGGCCAGAAGGATATCAGAAGTAAAGCTGCTCCGCAGCGAGGAACGCCAGGTATGAGGCGCGGAGTCCCCAGTCATGCCAGACGCAGACCAAACACACGGTACACGCTGATGAGTTTTTGAAATATCCGCCTAGTCTTCACGGACTTGGTTGCTCAGCATCATTCACAGCTTTTGGATTTTTCCACGTCCTATCGCTTCGGCTGCAGATTTTGAAGTGTTATAGGGATGTTATACGATTAAAACAAACAAAAGAGCGTAAATTACGAGGCGGAGGGATTTTTTTTTAATGAAGGGAAAGAATTCAGTATTATGAAATATATGTCTTTTCAGCTTTAAATCATAATGTTATTACCTAATCAAAAACACACCTGGAGTGTTGCCTTGATTCTTTAATGCAAGTCTCAGAAATCCTTTAATCACCATGGCAACCATTCAGCTGTGCAAAACAGTTGTACCTAGCTACGCCTTGGAGGGGTAGCTCTGCTCCTACAGACTAGCCAGCAGAAATTAGCAAACACCTGGTAGAATCTACTGATCTCATGAGCTGGTTCTCAGTGAAACGCTGGTGAAAATGTAGTTAAAGGGTTAATGGAGGAGAAATGTTGTGATGACTTCCTGAAGGCGGAGCTCCAGAAAAAGCAGGAGTTTTTAAAGAGACAGAGGCCCAAATTAAAGGCATTAAATTACAAATTCACACTTATTTTAAGTCATATTTAATACAGATAGCATTTTTTATCACAAGTGAAGCTTGTGCTATAAAGTGATACTATGTGGCTGGAAAATACATAATCTTGCCCCTTTAATAAAACACATTGTAGTTTCAGGTTGACGTGGCAAGAAATAAAGAGTTTAGGAAGTGTGAATCCCTTCGTAGGACTCAGTAACTCTCTGAGTTCTTACAGTCTGTGTCAATCTGCGGAGATGTCAAACTAAAGCGGACGCTCGGTAAGAGTGCCGGGTGACAAAAGGGAGCAGTTAGGAGTCTGTGGAAAAGCTTTGCTCTGGTGGAGACACAGAGCATGAGGCCCTTTCCCTCACGCTGTCCATCGCCCTCTGCGCCGCCAGGCTCCGTCTTAAATAGAGGAATGAGGCAAATAAATAAACCTCCGAAAGCTCCAAACTGCATCTCCCACGAATTCATCCGCAGTTACGACATCTTTTGAGCCGCGGCCCGAAGGACAATTAACTTTTTCCCCCGCCCCCGCCGTGTCCCCTGACATGGCAGTGGGCAGACATTCTCTGGGGCTCTGAAAGGGCGATTTGTCACTTTCGACAGCGGCACACTGTACCGCCGAGCCAATTAAGCTCAAGGTGCAATTCGATACAGCTTTTATACACAGTGTGGATAAGGGGCAGGGCGGGGAGTCGAGGAGCGGGGCGCGTCTGCATTTGTGTGCGGATGATTGAGTGGGGTGGATGTGCCCGTCCCAACGAGCGCTGTGTGAAAAAGCGAGAGACAGAGTGGAAGGACATTGTTCCCGCTGTCGCTGCTGCTATGCAGCGGCAATCATGTGAAGGGAGAAAAAAGAAGAAGAAGAAGAAGAAAAAAAAAAGCCTCCGTTTCTGAGAAAAAGAGAAGAAAAAAAAATCCCAGGGAGTGAGAGAGGGTCTTTCTCTCTAGTTTAAACACACGGACGTGAGCGGCACCACAGAGGGGCCTTGTTCCGCAGGATTTTAAAAACAACTCAGTTGGGACTGAGCTCTATGCAACCTAGATCCCTGCACAGTGCTATACGCCAGGCTGGGACTAATAATATCCTGGTATAATTAGTGACCAACACCTGTGGCTGTGTTTCTAGACCTAAATGCAGACAGGGTGGGAGTGAATCACACAGACAAGAAAAAAAAAACTGAAAACAGACAGAAGTCGTCCATATTCATGTTCCTCTGGTTCACTTTTTCCTTTTATGGCCTCGTGGGGAGGAGTGACAATTAGACACAGTATTTACATGCCTCACATTTTTTTGCATTTGTCACGTTACAACCACAAACTTGTTATCAGATAGAGCAAAACAAGGTAATGATTCTCATCCTCTCCGCAGGGAGTTTCAATTTCTTTTTAGTCCCTAAATGTAGGACAAGGCAGATTTAAAGAGGCAGTATTGTGCATTTTCCAGGCACAATTCTGAAAATATTTAGTCTACTCTGTTTACTCTGCAAAGTCTTCTCTGACTTTGCAGAGTAGACGTGCCTAGATTCTTGATGGTAGCGATCAAGAGACTACGCTACCATCACTTGTTATAAAAATGACATGGATATCAAATATGACTTAAATAAAATTTTTCATTGTAATTTAACTCTTTAGGTGGGACTCTATCTCTTTAAGAAGCTCCTGCTCGTTCTGAAACTCCGCCTTCAGGAAGTCATCACAACATGACTCCTCTATTAACCCTTGGACAACATTTTATACCAGCGTTGCTCTGAGAAGTTGCTCCTATAATGAGCTCAGCTGATGCTCAGTTCCATCAGATGTTTGCTAATTGCTTCTGGCTAGTCTGAAGGAGCTGGGTGGGGGAGTTGAGGGTGTGGGCTGCTCTGTGAGGCGGAAGCTCAGCTTTGAAACTGCAGCTCCGAGGAGGAGTTTCGCCTCAAAGGCGGCACTAAGTCAATGAAGACATAAAATCCCAATAAAACACGCTAAAGACTGTGGTTGTTGCCGTCCTGTGAGTGATTAATGTGAGCCCTGTAAGGTCCCTTCAGGTTTTCAGGAGGACACAGGCCTCCTGTGGCGCATCCATTCAGATCTTACGTTCTCAGACGCCCTCACACTGCAAAAGGGACACCACCTAGCTGGAGCATCCCCGCTAGTTCCACCCGGGCTTCAGGAGCTCAAGTTACGACCGAGGCGAAGGGTCAACGGTCCAACCATTGACTGGTAGCCCCATGAATGAGCAGGCCTGGTAGTCGCACGCAAGCCAACAACCGCGGCCGCATTCAAGCTTTAAATTTATGTTGTCTTTAGTGACCAGTTCCTGTCGAGAACAGAATGCGTGCAGACACTGCGGGTCTCTTAAGGCGGGGAGCGGATGTTCGTTTGGATCACCCTGACAGGTCTAACAGAGGCTGGAGTGCAAGTCCCATGTGTGTCGCAGTGGCCTTTCTGTCTGTCTGTCTGTCAGAGCAACAGAGGGAGGGCGGGCGGAGGGGGCAAGAGAGTCTGGAGTTTTGTTTTCAGCGGATGCCTACGGCTCGCCGTTTACAGTTGTCACAACAAGCAAACTATGTGGGGGAGAAAAATGGCTACAGGTGAAGATTACATGTTCTGGAATCGATCTGACACAGTCTGGACACATGTTGACTGAATTTGACTTTGCAGAGTAGACGTGCCTTGGTAGCTGGTTGACACATTGCTACAAGCCCTCTGGAGAGAGTGCAGCTTCACGGTGCTGTACAGTTTATTCAGCACATGTGTGCTGCACGCAAACTCCTTTTTAGGGTCAGATAAGTATGTGGAATGTTAAGTCTCCAAACACAGGTGCTTCTTATGAAACGGGAGAGATGGTTTAGATTGCCGCTGCATTGGCAGACCGTGTGTTCACATGGCACACCTAAAGCAGTCGAATTTGATTTAGGCCCTCGAGGCTGGACAGCTTACATTATGGTTCCTAAAGTAAAGCAAATATTTTATCAGTTTGGGTCAGTTCTGTGGAGCAAAAGTTTGAATGGATTTTGGACTCAGCACATTTGGTGGGGGGGGGAACAAAACAAAGGGGCTGTGTGCAGTTCCTGGCCCAGAGCCACCAAGAAATGTAAAAAAATAAAAAATAAAAAATTACATGACTGACCAAATCTGCAGAGTTTGGTTTCCTAAAAGAAGCTGCGTTTCCATTGAGTGTAAAATTGCGCAAATTGGAATTATGAAAATAAATTAACTTGATGGAAACATGCCAATTAAAAAAAAAAAAAACTCACTTTTTACGATCCAACATTTTTTCGGCTGTACTGAAATTGGTGTGTCTCGCAAAACTGCAATGGAAACACTTGATCCACATCAGACGAGCCACGTGATCAACAAGCGTTTGTTAAAATTGGCGGAAAAGGTGAAAAAGATGACAGGAAGTGGGAGGATTATGATGGCATGGCTAGGTCTAATTAATCGCATGATGAATTAAAACTAGCTCAATCATTTCTATTTGCATGATTTATTGCTTTTTGTCCAAGTTTGGTAGAAAACCTGTCATCCAGTTTTTGGTAGAAAACTGGGTGACATAGGTTTTCTGTTAGTCATTTCATTAGTTGTTTCTGTTGAAGATATTTAAAATGTCTTCCAGTTCCAGTGTTAAATGTTCATTAGAATATAAAATGCATTAATCTATGAGATTGTTAATATTATTACTTTCATATCACTTTAAAATTGTCCCAAAACAAAATGATCATTTATCGCAATAACTTCGGGGACAATTTATCGTCTAGCAAAATTTATTGTGACAGGCCTACTCATGGCATACCTTTTCAGGACTTATCACATTAAACTTTTTCATGTGTGATTTTAATTGCATTTCTTTTTTAATGGAAACTCCAAATGTGTTAAATATTCAACACAGTTATGCGCAGATTTGTAATGGAAATGCAGCTGCTGGTCGTTGGCCGGTTTGTCACTTTGCATAAACAGTGCGGAGCCGCTGCGCATTGACAGACTGGAGCTGGATGCCTTTGTCTGGGTGGTGGGGGGGGGATGACAGTCTCACAGACCAACAGGCCGACCACAGGGGCGCACAGAGAGGCTGGGAATGTCGAGCCAAGACAAACGAGACGGCCGCAGGAGGCCCTGCCCCGGGCCTTTAAAACAGCGCCGCTCCCTGAGCCGCTCCTGCCTCCCAGCTTCCCCAGCGCTCGCTGTTATTCCAGGCTGAGGGACACTCCCATAGAGAGGGCCAGAATGTGAGACGGGGGAGACGTCATGGCACAGACTGCTGCGGATGTAAAGACACAATAACGTCTGGATGTCTTTTAAACTGGAGTGGAGAAAAAGTACAGTGCAGTCTAATGGGACTGACACCTGTTAATCGTGTTCCAGTCAAGTCTAGTTTCTTTGTTTCAGCAGCAAGGCAGCTGAAACAAAGAAACTATTAACGCTATTAACAAAATACAGAAACCAATTCTGAAACAAGCAAGGAACATTACATTTTGTTCAATTCTATCATCAAAATCATCAGGCAAATTAACATCTAATATACTGATCAATGTTGGGGAATTCACAGTGAGTAGTTGTCCTGTCAACAGCCTTTCCTCACTGAACTGTGGATCAGAGTTTTCATGAGCCTCTTGATTGCTTCCCTAAATGACATGTTGTCCTTTGCTACCAGTTTAGGTTGACCAGAGTTTCAGCAAGTCAGACTTTTAAGAACTTTTTAATGCTACCTTGAACCAAACTATTAACAACAGGGATGGTTGGGGGATCATGCTGTATTACAATCAAGCGTAGCATTTATTGTGAAATTTCTGGCATCTGTGGTTGGCTCTTAGCAGTGGGTTTGTGCTTCTCACACTGCATGACTCTCTATGGTGATAACCCCCGCAACCCCAAGCTTAAGCATTTAGTTGTTTTTTTTAAAAAAATTTTTACAGAATGCACCGTAGCTTCAGATTGGTTGGCAACAGAAGTGAGTCAGTGGCATAAACGTTCGTCGTCTAGCCAACTGACGATAAATTTACACTTACCCATGTCTGACACAACAACCCTGCTGTATTACGCTTGATTGTAATACAGCATGATCCCCCAACCATCCCTGTTATTAATAATTTGGTTCAAGGTGGCATTCAAAAGTTCTTAAAAGTCTTAAATTTGACTATTAGCAGTTGGTTGATTATAGATACATGACTTTAAGATCTTTTACAGACGTGCAGACACCGTGTTGACGGCCATGTCTTGGTAGCTTTCCAGTTGTGCCTGTTCTTCCTATTTTCAGACAATGTATTGAACAATGCTTGGTCAGACGCCCAAAGCTTGGAAATAGAGGCTAACCCTGCTTTAAACTTGTGGTGCTCCTTGGTCTTCATGATGATGTTTGTTCTCTAACAAAGCTTGGAGGCCTTCACAGAACACCTGGATCTACGCCCAGATTAAACCACACTAGTTACCAACAACGCTGCTTCTGGACGCCATCTGCTCTGGTTTTTGTTAGGGAGCAAATGGAGCTTAATAAAAATGCCTGTGAATCCTTAAGCATGTTCAAAAAACCGTGTATCATTTTCCTTCTACTTTACAGTTATGAGCTACTATGCGTTGGTCTATCCCAATAAAAATCGCAATAAAACACACTGAGGTTTGTGGTTGTAACATGACAATATCGGGGGAATTTACAAGGGTGTGGACACTCTAGCAAGACACAGTAAGTGGAATCAGAAGACAAGTTCAGAAAAAAACAAAAAAGAAGATACAAATCTGCAGAACTCTAACTCCAAACCCCACGTCTAATGCCGTGGTTAGCTCTGATATGACTGGAATATAACTCATCACAAAGACTCTTTGTGGCTGGTGGAGAAAATGCAAGTCAAGATCCATTAGTTATATTGCATTGGCGAGGGAATAAACAGGAGCCTGCACTCACTGACCTCGCCGTGCACTGTCCAAATTACATTGACTTCAATGTATTTTTAGTCTCCACTTCCAGTTAATGGCTCACACCATCATAAATAGGAGAACAAGCCCGAGGCGGAGGAGAAGCTCGGAACAGACACATAAATTTTCGCCACAAATTCCTCACAGTAGCAAAGCTGCGATGGTGGAAAAAGGCGCACACGGCTGAGCGAAGTAAAAACCATAACAAATCACACATACAAAGAGTTGATTCTGTCCTGAGGGGAAGCAGCTTGTTCAGGGTGGGGCGTGGTAGAGCGCCCTGCGAGGAGCTGAGGTTAAGGCTCCGTGGAGGGTCAGAGGTTGGCAGGGAGCCCTGTCTCCGTGTCAGGACACAACGGACAATGACGGCTCTTATCAGCGCCAGAGACATTCTTCGGATGCTGCCTTTATCTTCTTGCGGCTAAAGACCTGACGCACGTGTTTCCATTCTCCTCCCAGTTCCTGAGGTTAGTCCAGTTAAGGAGACGTAGCTGGCACATTGAGATGGATTCGTAGCGGAAATTTTCCAACCAATGAGCGGGCAAATCCCCCCCACATTCCTGCAGCGAGGCAGACTGGGACCGAAGGCACATGCGACAATTTGACCGCAAACTGTGAGGTTCTTCTGTGCAGTTTCACTATCTGCCTCAACCCTTTCTAGTGGTTCACTCGTGGTTCTCTTTGGCAGTTCAGAGCGAACTTTACAGGGACCCTGCGATGCTCGCAGGGTCTTTGGGTTGCTTTCAAGAACGGTCTGGAAAACTGAGCCGAAGCAGGTCAGAGGAAAGGGGATGGAGGGCAGGGCAAAAAAAAAACGAACAGAAGGAGAATTTAGGATGCAGGTGAGAGTGGAGGGTGAACACGAGAAACGCAAACCGCTGAAAGCCTCAACCAAACTTTCAGGACGTTTCCACAAAATGGCTTCTGTGTGTCCCTGTGGCGGCCAGCGGGCCTCGAGAATGGCCCCGCTGTGTGCGGAGTGTTTGTGGACAGCGGCGGAGCTGATGGACACGACCCAGGAACGGGCCTGGAATCAATTTACTGCATCCAAAAAGTGCCTGTGAATGTAAATAAAGCTCTTGAGCAAACAAACGCTTTTCCAAGAGGCACAGTCACAAACATAGAAAAAAAAAAAAAAGAGTACGGTGCTTAGAAAAGGAACCAACTACTGGAGGGGCCCCCACCCCATCACATGTACTCTGAGAACCGAGTCAACTCTGCGCTCGTATCCACAGAAATTAAAACCAAGGGTCTTCATCCTGCCTTCGGGATATTCTTAAGGGTTTTATCTCTGGACCGATTTGGGAAAGCTTCAGAGTGAAAGAGCATTAAGGGTCCAATAAGAGGATAATTTCATCCATTCCTTCCTCTCCTCCCTCCTTTTTCCTCTCTTCCCCCCTATCTTCCACTCCACTGTCACCCCACTCAGACGCAGAGCAGGGAACGCTCATGGGTTGCTTCAGTGAGAGCGAGATGAGAGGCTGCAGATCCAACTAGCCGTGCCTGTTTACACAGATGGCAGCCGGCTACATAATTTTTGCAAGAGGCGTGGAAGCAGAA
This sequence comes from Xiphophorus maculatus, assembly GCF_002775205.1. Taxonomy (NCBI): domain Eukaryota; kingdom Metazoa; phylum Chordata; class Actinopteri; order Cyprinodontiformes; family Poeciliidae; genus Xiphophorus; species Xiphophorus maculatus. Next base: position 25,552,449 of record NC_036465.1, on the reverse strand, counting down.
GGAAAGCAGAGGGACTGGCTCAATTTAAACAGACTGTTTAGAAACTACAACAGGGATGGTCACTGAGAACGTTGGGTCAGAACATTTCCAGTGGGTTACACGTCATCAACCACTATAGGAAAAAAAAACCCTGCTAAGCTACCCTACAAATTTGACATTTTACAACTTTTCAATCTAAAAGAAGGTTTCCTAAGCTGTGGTGTAACAATGCTGGTTGGGTCATGTTTAGTGATGCCAAGTCATCTACCACAAGGTAAATAAAAAGCTAACTAGCTACAGAGTTAACTGGCTACAGCCAAAACGATGAGGTGGTGAAGCAATACCTCATCGTTCAGAAGGAAACTACTCAAGAGAAGTGAAGAAGAGAAAACTTCAAGGACTTTAAGATGACCACAGTGAACCAGGAACAAGTGCTGATGGCTAGGCAATTATTCAAGTAAACCATAACCTGTGGGATATGCTAACTGTTGTGCTATGTGACAAGCTAACAATTAACAATACAACCTAAAAGGCTGTACTCTTTTTTTTTTTTCATTTTATGGTTTTGTTCCCTTCAAACTGAACATAACTTTATGAATGTGTACAGCACTAAGTCAGTAAAAGAGCTAACGAGACACAAAAAGAAGCACAAATAAACTACAGCTAAAACAACATTTTAAACAAGTGGTAGCCATTTTACATGAAACCGCTACTACCGTATTTTTCGGACTATAAGGCGCACATAAAATCCCTATATTTGCAAAAAAATCAGCAATGCCCCTTATATTCCAGCGCACCTTATGTATGAACAGTGTACCGTATGTTTTATTACGACTTTGGTAAGCGACGAAGCCACTCCCCTTGATTGTCGAAGCATAACCGCTGCTGGTCAGAAACCTCGTGGAATCAGCTTTCTATGCTGTCTAGACAGACTTGTTTTGTGGTGGCGAACCATTTCTCAACTGTCGTCCGAGCTTTCACAAAGGCCGGAATCATGAATGAACAGCCAAGCAACAGCAATGAGACTGAATCGGATGATGACGAGAGGGATTCTTGCTTGCTTGATGCAGCTATCGCCCAACTGTTAAATAATAATTTGGTTCAAGGTGGCATTAAAAAGTTCTTAAAAGTCTTAAATTTTAAAAGAAGGTTTCCTAAGCCACAGCTGTTCCTCGAACAGCTCTGTTCGAGTAATTTGATGGATTCGTAGAAGATGAATGATTGAAAAAGTGAGTGTACTTTTTTGTGTAATATTGACAGCTGTTGTTAATGATTTGAATAAAGTCTGACCTATCCGACTACCGTATTTTGTTTCGCTTTATGCGCCTTATAATCCGGTGCGTCTCATATATGAAAATAGACCCGTTCACTCATACTGCATCTTATAATCCGGTGCGCCTTATAGTTTGAAAAATACGGTACTTGGAATTCATGACTTCAGGCTTTTTTCTTGATTAATCAAACTTTAATGTTGTACATTTAATCTGAGTGAAACAACCATTACCATGGTGCATATATGCTGTATAATTCTGACAGACTGATAAATCTAAACACTTTGTTCTTGGTGGAGTTGCAATGACTGATGAGCTAATTAGCTAATCCAGTGGATTGACCCAGTTGACATGGTAAAATAACAATACTTAGGTCGTAAAATTACGGACTGTTAATATACGCTAATATAGCATTCTATCCCATTATGCTTTTCAATTTGAGTAAATTTAAAATAGCTAAAGTCAGCTAAAACAGGAAGATCAGGTCTGGCAAGCTGTTAGCTTCCACAGCTTGCTAGCTACAAACAGCTGCTAACAGAAGTTGATAGCTTGTCTTAGCTAACAGCTTATGTTAAACTTCTAAGCTTGGAAAACGTACCTAATTTAAGATTACTGGACTTTATTCTACTTCAGGTAGAGGAACCGTCACAGATGATAACTTCACAGAACCTCATGTCAGAAATATGCAACTATCCCTTTACATTGTTACCCATGTAATGCGTGGTACGATCATTCTCCTTTAGGTAAACGTTGGATACAGAAGTTGAACGTGGATCTTTTGTGTAGCCCCAGAGGATTCAGGCCATGTGGGCACCCACATCCAGATTCTTCCTCCTCAGACACCTGCACTCACATCTGGATTGTCTGAGCCTCTCTCCCTTTGGCGAGGCCTCACCTGCAGCACACAAGCTGTAGCTGACTGCCATGTTTCTCCTGCAACAACATTCATGAAGCTGTGTGGCTCTGGGAAACCAGACAGAGCTGAAAAACTGCAGGAACAAACATCCAAGTTCCCTTGATATCAACAGTATGAATTATGGCCGCGTTGATGAAGACATGTGGCGAACATTAGGGTGCGGGACCGGCGCCCGGTGACTCACCTATCCCATCAGGTGTAGTGGGGGTCAGGGGTGACAGCTGCAGCTAATTAACATACCAGCTTCCTGTACTGGCAGCGTGGTAATTCCACCCACATACAGAGCGAGGAATATTTAGGTTTTCCCAGTGTATCAACCTTTGCAGGTATCAAAGGTGTTTTTGTCTCGTTCTGTTCTATCCCCGCGTTCTTTCATCGCCTCCCTCTTTCCTTATGCGCCTTTGTTCCAGCCTAAAAAAAAAATAAAAAACTGAAAAAATTTGAAAGGTGAGCCCGGCCATGCCTCTCATCGCGAGGTGCGTGTTTCACATAACGGGAATATTTTCACTTTGGGTTTCCCTGACCACTGGGAGTTGATAAAAAAATAATTTAAAAAAAGCTATGGATTGCCAAAAAGGAGCGCTGCTTCAGTGACCGAACGTCTGATCGCGAGAGCGGAACAACAGCTCTGTTCGCTTGTCAGGGTGGGAGCTGAGAAACAAAGTTTCACTCCAGCGCATACTGTTTTTTTAACATTCTCGCAAAGGGCCAAAAAAACTGATTAGCCCACCTCTTCGCACTCAGTTAGTTCCTGAGGAGTTGTTCTAAGATCCCTGAAGTGATTTTGCCCAGAATTTCGGCACTCTCGTGCCGGTTCATCTCACCTCTCACCTGGAAACTAATGATTAATGTGACCGCCACAGAGACGGATCAATTTAAATCCAATTTCAGCCTAATGTATTCTGAATCAACAAGTTTCTGAAGCAGCAGTACATCTCTGATCTGACAGCAGGAGAGGTGGGGGCGTCTATGAGAGTATGAAGAGAGTGAAACCTGTGAGGTGAGGTTTTTTTTGTGTGTGTGGGGATGGTGGCGCGTTCTTTTGTTCTCCGCAGAGGCAGTACAGTCGGGGAGCAGGTGTGCATGAAAGCACAGAAACACAGGTGAGCCCTTATCAGGAGCACGTGGAATCCAAGATGAATGGATTTAGGGACAAAATTGAGTCCCAAACACCACCAACAGATTACTCTGTGGGCATTCCCACCGATGGAGGTGGGGCATGTGTCCCTTTTTTAGCTACGGGACGGATCTGGAAATAGTCACCCGACGCTGAAGTTAGAAAAGGAATCAGCTGACATTACATCAGCTTATTTGAAACAATGCGCAAGCGACAATTTGTATAAATCATCTGACCGTCTCCATGGCGATCTGACTCCATCACATGGGCGAACATATGACTGACTTTAGCAGATCTAAGGGTGGTTGGCAAACTAAAACCTACAGCCAGTATGTTTGATGTGTGTTGTAGAAGCACACATAGCACATTGTTATATTTTACCAAATTACAACCACAATCTGCCGTTTATTTGGGACTTTATTCAATAGAGCTACACAAGGTAGAGTAAAACAGAAACGTTAAAAGGAAAAATTATTTTTTTTGTTGTACCAGTCCCTGTGAGTCAATACGTTATGGTTTATGTCGCTACCAGCTTCTGACTGAAATGTTTTGCACAAGCTTGCAAAATACCCCAAGATCCCTCAGATTGGATGGAGATCGTCTGTAGACGTTAATTTTCAAGTCTTGCCACAAATTCTTGGCAAAATTTATGTCTGGATTTTGACAGGACCATTTTAATACATGAATATGACCTGATCTAAACCAGGAATCTGCAACCTGTGCAGCCCAAACAGCCATTTGTACAAAAAAACAAAACAAGAATGCACTAAAGTTGATCTGAAGTTGTTAAACTACTTACTGTAGGCAGGTAACCCTGTTGAGGACAGAAACAAAGTAAGTAGCGCGCAGACGTTCACTAGACTATAACAGCATGTGGGCGTGGCTCCACTCTGCTCCGCTCCTGTCAGTCACTCATCCCAGATGATTTGCACTTGACCCACCCTGCGGTCACAACAAGTGGCAAAATGGAGCTGGAGAACGCTAAACAAAAAACAAAAACGCCAGAAGTTACACTGCTTACATAAATGGTGCTCTAAAAACAAAAGCCGTAAAATCTCAATGGAAATAATATGTTGGGTTTACTTCTGCCTCCGGTCTGTAATTGAAGCTAATTAGTCGGATCGGGTTCAGACACAATGCCTATGGGTTCGGGCCGGGTCGGGTCGGATTCTTTTAGGCTCGATCTAAACTATGTTCCAGACTCATTGATGGTAAGATTTAAAAAATTACATACAATTCCTCCTTTAAAGCAACTTCTGAAAGAAATGCAAAAATTGTTTATTAAGGGCGTGGAATACAAGAGTGTAAAGTTTTATATACTTTCTTTTTTTGTATTTTGACAAAAAAAATACAAAATAAAAATTTATTTTGTCCAAAAAAAAAAAAACTTAGCCCATTAGATTATAGGAAGGTAAAAAAAAATCTATAAACTTTCTTACAAAACATAAAAAAAGATAAAACGGTGTGAACACTTTTGCGAGGCCCAGCTCAGTGCCTTACTGTAGGTCTCTCTTTAGGGGTTGTTGCTGCACGGGGGGTCCCCCGTCCTGGAATAGCTGCACTGGCCTGGAATGCTGTGGGGAATGTTTAACCGGGCGCTCTGATTGGTCGGCGGGGGAGGCACGTGTGCATCTGTGTGTGAGCGGCGTTAGTTATGAGACACTCATGGCCGAGAAGAGATCAATCATCGCGCCTGTTTGGGAACATCGTCGGTGTGGTCAGCAGGTTGACAGGGAAGCTGTGTCGGGGTCCCAGCCATGTGTCCGTCCTGTCTGCACCTTGTTGTTGTGGCTTCCACTACCTTTCCCCCCTTCCCCAACTCCAGCATGTAAAACACATATGTGTGTGTGTGCCTCGCCTTAGATCCGTGCAGGGGCTTTGTGAAACCAGATCCGGCTCGTCCATCTCAGAGGAGCGGAGCACAGACAGGGAGCCCATTAGGCCTCGTGCTCTACAGGTTGACCTTTGAACTCCAGCCCCCTCCCGTTTGGCCAAAAGGGAACCGAGCGGGGTCAGCGTTTTGTTGCCAAGTCATCGCGAGCTATCGGCAGCTATCTCTGCCAGCGAGCGGGGCGGACTACTCAGGGTCTGCAGAGCGGTGACGCATGAGGGGAACGCACAAAACGGGCTTAATTCATGGCTCTCGCAAGAGATCAGATCAAAGTCTAAAGTGGAGCTTTCAGCAGCCTGTAAGTCAGGGCAGGCGGCGTGATGACTCCGCGCTGAGGCCAGCAGCAAAGGGAGAGAGGGCATCGGACTCTCACGGCCTTCTGAGTGAACCCCCAGTTCCTCTCTGGGCCTGGCAGACCCAAACCTCCGCCACTGGAGGACTACTCCCACCACGCTGACTGCTCAGCTGCTCTGGATTTATGTCGGCAAATCGAACTCACTCGTTGCTCCTTTCTGGCTGGGTTCATCTTCTTTCTTCCAGCAATTTAAATCTTTTTCATTGTTATTATTATCTACAGCTGAAAACAGGATAGTTATATACAACACACAAAAAGATGCAGTACCTTTTTATCTCAAAGTTTAAGGTATAGGGGGAGTATTATGCGTTTTCCAGGCACTTAGGGCCATTTTGTACCACAATCGAGTAACAATGGTAACTTCAGTTGTTATAAAAATGTTTTGGATCCTTCTGCCCACCTCTGCTACAAACCTGACTCGGTTGCAGCAGTTCTGTCAGGAGGAAAGGACCAAAACCCAATAAAGTTAATGTTAGACGCTTTTGTAAATATACTAAAGAAATTCCTGTAAACTTCAAAACGTTTAAGAAAGTAAAGAAATCTTTAAAAAAATTCTCTCTCGTTGTAATGCCATTTAGAAGACAAAAATAATTCCAGTCATCCTGAAATTATTCAGGATAATTTCAGGACTTGAAACTTAAAACAAGAACCTGATTTAATCTCAGATCGTGAGGAAACAGCAACGGTCTGCTCGTCTTTTGCCGACCGTGTCTGACATTTTTCGTGAATGCTGACGCCAACGAGTTGCCTGCTACCAGCAGAAGTGTCACGTTGGTGTCAGCGTGCGCCGTAGCCACGTAAACACCCCACTGCCGAGCCCGGGGCTGTGATCGCACCAACTCTGGATCTGTCCACTAGCTCACCAGCATTTAAGTAAATGGCTCTGATTGGGTTAGTGGGCTTGATTGTAAATAAGTCATTGCCCGGGCTGAAGGTTTCTTTCTCGCAGCCATACCTATTAATCCAATTTCGAATAAATGCAAGTGACGGATCAATATATCACCTCAAAACCAATATTATCATTTATTGTGATAACTACTTGCGCAGTTTATCATCCAGCTGATTTTGTTGTCGTGATGGCGCCTTATGTGCGTCTGACCTGTGAAGATCCGTAGCCGTTTGCGTCTCGGAGGAGGCCCCAGCCCCGACACTTCGGCGCACTCGTCCTCGTCGTCGCAGTCGCCACTCGCAAACCCCTCGTCGGCGTCGGCTGCTCTTGAGCGCGCTCGCCATCGCTTCTCGGACACCGTCACCATGTTGAGCAGCTGTGGACGGGGAAAAGCACAGAGGTTAAAGGAAGCCGCGCCGCACTGGGCGCTTTGTCACATGAGAGAGCCAAGCAAAGTAGAGCATCATTTCCAGGTGAAAAGAAAATGATTCATGGTTTTTCAAAATATTTTACTAAGAAAATTTTTTTTTTATTTTAATTTAAATTCTGACACGCCTCAATAAATGCTCAGTAAAACTGCTTTGTTACATGTCTCCGATATTTTTGACTCTACTTCTGCTTAAAACCGGTGGGACTGGATGTGAACATCTGATGGATACAACCAGTTAAGTAAATCACAGGCATCTCTTAAAGATATGGAAATGGAAGAGTACTTCTATTCTATTCTATTCTAAATCTGGAAGAGTTCATTTCATGCCTTGAAATACTGAGAAAAGTCGTCGTCTTTGGACCAGAACCTTTGAACAAACAATCCGCTTAGTCAATCAGTCGATCTTTATGTTATTAAAATTGGCTTAAAGTGAAGAATCTCTGCGTTATTTTTGACCACAATATATCATTTAAATCCCATCTGAAGCAAGCTTCCAGGTTTTTCCTTGTTTCATCTGCAGAATGTTGCCAAAATTAGAAACGCCCTGTTCAGGAGTGAGGCTGAAACACTCGTTACTTCAAGGCTGGACTACTTTAATTCTTTACTGTCCAGGAAGTCCAAAATAAAAATGCAGCTGAAAGCCTTCAGCTGATCCTACAGCTGAAGGCTCTTTCTAATTTTCTAATTTTCTGATGAAATTAGAAAGAGAGATCATATTTCCCCTATCTTAGCTTCTCTTTGTCGGCTCCTTGTTAAATCCAGAATAGAATTAAAGATTCTCCTTGTCACAAATAAACCCTGAGGTCATCCTGAGCCATCTCTGTAAACGCTGCTTAGGCTGCTAGAGGACATAGTTACCACTTTTTTGTCTTTGCTACGTTTTCCTACTACTCTCCAATTTTCATTATTTGTTGTTATTTCAGCTTTTAACTTCATGTTCTCTCTGTTTTTTTGTTGTTGTATCCTCTTCTTTAACATAGAAAGGACTCCTGGATCAGTGCTTCTGTTTACTTTCTCCAGCCCGGTTCTGGTTCTGCTGGAGGTTTCTTCCTGTTAAAGGGGAGTTTTTCCTCTCCACTGTCGCTAAACGCTCATTATTTTTTGAGCAATCTGAGTTAACTGACAAAACTCGGAAAAGAACTGCTTTTAGCTTTTTATTTCTAAAAAGAAAAGTGAACCTACATATCATCTTCCTTCCATTTCGCAATTATGCACTGCTTTGGTGTTGGCCCAGCATGTGAGGCGCTCTACATTAACGGTTTATCAAAGCTGGGGCAGAGAAGTAAGGCTCGTCTCCGGGCCCGAGCATGTTCTGCATCATTACAGGAGTATGAGGGGAATTCCAGACAAAAACTCAGCGAGATCTGAGGGTATCGCTGTTTACCAAACGCTTACAATCACCAGGCAGCAAAGCAGGGTTTTTTTTTTTTTTTTTTGTGATTTCTGCCGGTTTTGTTATTTTTGTCCAAACGTGATTCACTCAAACGGCTGCGGCTTTCAGTCCATGTAATTTACTGGTAGAAAAATAAACTGAGGTGAGCGCACTGGGGCAAACTGCACGCTTACTGGCAAACACTGTTGTCTACGGTGGTCGTCACAGGGTAACGGCGCAGAAACACACACACCGGCCGGGTGAAAATCAAGGTCTAAGGATCCAAAATTAACGAATGCTCTGGGAAACACTGGAAGGAGTGAACGCTTAATGTTTGTTGTGCTTGTAGGCTACGGCTCACCGGGTCATGTAAGGCCGCACTCTACGGCAACCAAAACAGACCAAAGAGCAAGACAAAAAGTGCAACAGCCCTTATGAAACAAACACAAACTGAGCAAGTTGGAGAAGTGCGTCCAGGGCGGGACACAGAAGTAAAAACAGAGATGTTTTCCAGCGAACTTTAGTGAAGTCCGTTATATGTTGAACAACTGGTGAACGAATCAACTCAGGAATGAAGTTCTGAGCTCAGCAATGCAAGGTTAGGAGTTTCTTGAGTCCTTATTAAGACATAGCAACCTGTAATTGTTTTTACCAAATAAATAAGTGAAAATAATAACAATCATAATAATAATAATAATAAAGAAATTAATCTGTCATTATTTGTTTGTGTTGCTTTTCTTCAGAATCCAAAGGCAGGTGAAAAGCTTTCAGGAGGTTTTTCACTAAATCTTTTAGAAAAATTTAATTTTCAATTTTAGAATATTTAATTAGTGGAAATAAACAAACTATTATTTTTTTAAAATCAGGAGTTCACACCGGGCAACCAAAACCAGACTGTGGGTCTAGTATCACCAGGGTTACTAAGTAATCAATCAAAATGAGTTGTTTCTGCAGTTTTGATGAGCAGAGTGTTAGTGTCTCCTTTTATTTCGAAAAAAAAAATAAAAACCTGTCCTTCTGTTGGTGCTTCAGGAGTAACAGTATAAGCAGCTAAAAGGTGTAGAAAGACAAACGTCAGCGGTAAGAGAAAAAGGTGCTTTAAACAAACCTTTTTTTATTCATACTGTGCTTTTTAAGTTAAGAGCATCAATAAACATTCATTTAGTAACTCTTACTTATGCCAGATAGTCTTCAAAATGGTGTAAATAAGAAAACTATCAAGGCTGGTGATCTGATCTTCAAGAAATTGCTCCAAGCAAAACTGAACAGACCTAATCTTAACCACATCTGCAGTCAGAGAAATAATTGGAGTTTGAAGCAACAGGAAGTTGGTCAAACCGGGCCAGTGGAGAAGATACCAACACACAGCTAGCAGGACAGTGTGGCTTTAAAAACATACGTAAAGTTCAATCATAGCAGCAAACTATGCAGGTTTATATGAAACAAAATAATCATTCAAAGGAAACGAACCCCATGCAAATGTAAAGTATGGTGGAGGATGTGTGGTGCTGTGGGCCGGTTTCTCTTCTCTGGGAATGTTGTCAGACTGCATAGTATCATGAACTCGTAAAAGAAATTTGGTGGTTTTTACTGGCAAACTGAAAGTGGATCCTAATTGGGTCTGTCAAGAAGGTCATGATTAAAATCCAGATGAACGCAGGAATGGTTCAAAACACAAAATCTAAACGTGGGATAAACCGGATAAAAGAGACGACCCAGGCATGTAGTAGTGGGGATTTTATTAAATTTGAAATTCTGATTGGATTTTAAGTCTTTTAGCGTAATGCTATGCAGCTGCAATAAAAGTATATTTAAGCCCAGGCTTTTTACACACACTGAAAAATCAGAGCAATCGAAATGTACTGCGTTAATTGGTCACAAGTAATCCAGTTCAGTTTATCCAAGTTCATTTATTAGGTTTATTAAGTGGTCGTGTCAAACAAACAGTTTGACACAATTACTTGTGACCAATTTTCTTTTTTTTTAAGTTGGGGCTCTTATTTTTTTCAGTACACCTTTACTGCAATAAGTTTGGACGGCGTTGTTTGTTAAAAAAAAAAAAATCCCCAGAATGGATGAATGTGTGATGGTTTGTAGCTAACCTTCGGAGCCAGGCTCGTGTTCGCCTCCGGTGCCGTAAAGCACTGAGATCCGTGCCAAAGCAACAGATGTGTCAAATTCCAGCGGCCTGCCCTCCGACCGGCGTTTCATCTAACCGCGCTGCCTCCCGCTTGTTTGCGTTTTATTTATTTCCTTCCTCTCTGCACACGTCAGCATGCATTTTTTGGTTGTTGTTGCATCTTCTGGTGGCGGTGGTGGTGGTGGGGGGTTCTGTGGGAGAAAATTGGGTTCGTATGGCCTCGTCTCAGGTCGGCTGCGGCGTCTGGCTGGGCTCAGACGTCTCATTTGTGTGCGCGAGACAGAAAGCGGAGGTATAAAAAAAAAACAAAAAACGAGTGCTAATTACGTCATTATGTCAGTCCGGAGATAAACATGCCTGCTCCTGCCTGCTCGCGTACACAATCTGGGTTTTGGATGTGGCGTAAGCGCCAAAGTTTAAAGTGGGAACACACATCATTCTGTTCCCAGCAAGGCCGCCCCAACAAACCTCCATTCATTTCCCAACATTGAGGCCATAGATGGACGATGACCGCAGCGTTTCTGCAACCCTGCTCACTTTAGACCAAGGGATGGACAAACAGACTGCCAGGCAGCAGGAGGAGGAGCGTTTCCACCTCTGTTTTCTTTTTTTTACCAGTTATTTGTTAATTCTTACATTGTGTGTGAATTGTGAGACAGTTATTTTTTGTTTTAAGCATATGCACTGACTGATGGCACCTTTTAAATTTTGTTGTCCTTGTGATAGTGACAATAAAGATTTATCTTATCTTATCTGTTCGAGTTGGTAGTAGAGCAAGGCGTCACCTGTCCAGAGAACCGAGCCTGCTGCGGAGTCACGTCGAAATGCGCCGTTATCTCCCAGAAATAAACCCTCGCCGTGATGAATAAGACTTTAATGTAGGACAGCTTGTAGATAGCAAAAAAGAAAATAAAAAAAAAAAGGAAATAAAATGTCTGAGTTTAAAATTTCCTTCAGGCAAGTCAAAAATTCAGAGATTAATCTCAGAAATATCCTAAAAAAATTGAAAATTTCTGAGTTTGAGAAATTGACATGCTGGAAAAAAAACTATATTTTTTGATTAATCTCAGAAATAAAATAAAAAAGTTTGTGAGCTTCAAAAGTTGAACATTTGTAAGCAGAAATTTCCTCCAAATACAGAATATAGAAATTTTCCAGAAAAAAATTTGAAATTGTTTTTGACATTTTACATTTTTTTGGAGAAAATTTTTTACTCAAAAAAAAAAAAAAAAAAATCTGAGTTTGTTTCTAGCTTTTTTCCCCTTCTTTTTGAGCTCAGAAATGTCAAAATAAAAAATCTAAATATTTCTCAGATTATACTCAAAATTCTGGAGTTTTTTTCTAGCAACTTTTGGGGCTCAGAAATTTCAACGTTTTGTTTTTTTTTTTACTTTAAAAAGTCTGACAATCTCATTTTGAGTATTTTGGCAAAATTCACTCCTTTCTTCTTCTACAAACAGGAGCGCTAATACGCCGTCGCATTAATGTACTCAACCTTTTTGGCACGAGTTGAATGCATTTCTTCGACCTTCCGCAACGATTTACTGAACTCCTGAAATTCCTTATCGTGGTTTGCAACTTGGGAACTAGCTGGGACTCACCACCTCTAAAACCTTGTTAAACGGCAAACGGTTGTAAAGATGTTCAAGTGAGGTATTTCAATGCAACCAGAAAGAAGGCGAAGGAGTGCAGGAAAAACCCTTGACAAGAACCACTTGGCTCTTTTAAGAGCTCGGTATTTGCACGTTTGCATCAACAGCTCACCACATTCAACAGAGAAAAAAGTTTAAAGTAAAATGTGTACAGCTGCAGCTTTGGCTTTGGAGGTTTGCATTTTTTGTGTGGATCTTATTCACATTCGACAGCATCATATTAGATGTTATGAACCATGAATAAAATGTTACTCTGACCCAACAGAGGAAAGAGGTAATGTTGGTAATAAAATGTGTTAAATTCCACGTTGTTTCCAAAGGAAAAGCTGCAGTCATTGTAAGTTCATCTTCTTTGGCCTATGAAGACTTAGTTCATCACCAGTGCAGAGGTCGATGGAAAACCATGACTTGGCTGCTAAGATGTGAACAAATCATTTTTGCAGGTCAAAGTCAAGTCTCAACGATTTGAATCATATCACTTTATAGCTCTAATGGTCTGTCATGTCACTTAAGTTACATGGTTTGCATTGTAATATGTACAGATTGATCATTAGCTTAAAAACTAAATATTTGCAGATTTTACTGCAATTTCACTTTTATTCATAGATTTTTTCTAACAGATTTGATAGAAAATGCTAATCGGGCCACGCCCAAACGTTAGCAACTTGGTAACGTTTAAAACTTCAACAGAGTCCACGCCTCCAGGAAGCTTCTTAATAGTTGAGAGTCCAGACCCTCTGAACTTAGTGAAGCATACATGGGGGAAGTTAAAATACCTAGCTACAATGCTACTTAACATGCTACTTGCCAGCATCTCCAAAGGAGCCAATCCTATAGTGCAGTGTTTCCCAATTCCGGTCCTCAGGCCTCCCTGCCCTACATGTTTTAGGTGTTTCCCTTCTGCTACACACCTGGATTGAATATATGGGTGATCAACAGGTTTCTGCAGCACTTGATGGTCATGCAATCATTTGAATCAGCTGCTCTGGAATAGAGGCACATCTAAAACATGCAGAGCAGGGAGGCCTGAGGACCGGAATTGGGAAACGCTGCTATAGTGTCATCCATTTTCCTTGGAGCTGATTGGCTGTCTCCCCAAGAGCAGAGATAAGAAAGACTAATCATATTTGGTCCTGCAGGAGTGCTAAGGTGGTTTACACTGTGTATTTCTCCATATCAAGGTAGACTTTTTGTGTTCAGAAAGTTTTAGAGAGTATTTTTGGATTTCAGCTGCTCAAGGATCAGTTTATTTACATGTAAAACTGCCAGGTCAGAAGTTGCCAGCAGAACTCATGCAGCTGTGGCGGGATGGAGGGATAACAACAGAGTTTAGGTTAAATAAACGACCCAGCAGTTGGTAGAAGTGTCGAAGCAATGCCACACCAAGGGGCAGCGTGATATTATCCTTTGGAGACCATATAAATGTTTAGTAAGAATATAATAATAATTCTCAAGGCAATTCCGGATAAATTTTCCTGGCTGACCCACAGACAGAGAGACAAACCAACAATGCCATTTTAATAGGCCACGGGGTTAGCGCGGCTCCAGCTACCGAGAACCCGGTGTTCTGCTTCCTGACACTCGCAGGGTGAAGCAGAGTTGAGAAAATACCAACGATGGAAGCACATGAACCAAAGTTGAAAATAGTGCATGAAGAAGCGAACTGGCTGTGGCGCAAATGAGCCGTGTCTCTCCCCACAAAGGGATGACTAGTTCTGGCTGAGTCCGCCTTGGCGGGCTGCTGCCCGCTGACTGCCTGACTCGGCCACAGCTGCGGCGGGCAGGGAGGGGTCGCCTGGATGTTTGTTTTGAAAGTGACGCTGCACTTTTGGCGTTGCTGAGCCGCTGCCCGATCAGCCCTGGGCCTCCAGAGTCACCACAAGAGAGGGAGAGAAAGAGAGAGAGAGAGAAACCGCGAGCCGGCTCTAGATGGGACTCTTCTGGATTACAAAAATGTTGAAAGGAAAATAAGGCATGGAAGAAACGCGTAAGCTCCAACTATGATGCAGGGTTTTTTGGACAGACAGCTGGACTCGGAGAACGTGTAATCAGTGCGACGGCATGAGTCCCGCAGACCGCAGGGTTCACCTCCTTTTAGCACAAAAAGCCCAAGCAAACGGTGCAGAAACGTCGCACGGAGCCCCCAAAGCATGTGGCCTGATTGCTCAGGCGACGAGGGGCCAAGACACGGAAACACAGAAGCCGCAAGGCTGTCACTGCCTCCCGACACATGACATGAACTGCACACACAGGGTCACTGTTTGACACGACAGCCGCAGCTGAGCCTCCGAGCCGCGCCGCTCGATCCGCGCTGACGGAAATCAACCTGCAGCCCGCTGGGCTATCAGCTGCGGGAGACAACACTGAAGCGCACATACAGCTGAAACCAGAGATGGTGGAAAGAGACGCAACATTTTTTCCACACTCTTGCTAAATCATTAAAGCTGGGGTATGCAACTTTAATTAGAAATATGTTGTTTTTCAACTTATATGTCATGACATTATAGTATGAGACAGTTTGTGAAAAAGGTTTAACTCCTCTGCCTTCTTCCTGTGGTTCTAATGCCATCTGCAAAAAATACACCACTCCTCATAAGAAACATCCAATCAGGGCCAGGACGAAGGTCTTAGCGCTGTCAATCATTCTCACGTACGCACTGCTCACACCCTCCCTAATGCTCTTTTCTGTTACTGGTTGCCTTCCTGTGAAATTCCACTCGATTCTCATCTCCCTTCACCGCTCAGTCTGGGATTTCTCCCATTGAGCTGGATTCTCTCCAGTACAAAGTGCACCAGTCCCTCCTGCAGCAAAACATGATCCTGCCATCACCGTGCTTCAAAGTCGAGATGGTGTTCACACTTCTTCCTTCATGTCAGTACGGCCAAACACCATTTTGTCTCATCACACCAGAGAACAAGTCTCCAAAAAAATAAACGCTTTGTCCCTGAGTGCATTTGGACCACAGACTATTAGGACCACACTCAGAAAAATTTAAACATAAAAGCATAAAATGATGAGAACAAAGTCATAATTTTACAAAAATAAAGTCATACCATCATCACTATTTGATACAACTTTACTCTTGTATTATTACAACTTTATTCTTGTGATACTATAGCTTTATTTTTGTTTGACATTATTCTTGTAACTTTATTTTTTTTAGCATGGCCCTAATACTCTGTAGTAAATTTGTAAACTTCCATTTGACTTGTAATTTGTTTTTGCTTTTGTTCTGTGGTTGATTTGCAGAATTCACACCAAAACAATCTCAATCTCTCCACATTTGAAAAGAGCAAAAAATAATTTATTGTTTTTTTTACCAAATGGAAAATATCTTATAAGCCTAAGTGACCTAAAGCACTAAACTCAGATGAAGGAGGCCTGGGGGGAGGAGGGAGGAGGTTATGTTCTTTTTTTATTGAATGCAAATAACTGGTGTCAGCTGCTTGTTTCAGAGTCTCAGAGTAACACATTTAGAATCTGTTTAGACGAGTGCGGTAAGCTGTGGAAGGCAAAGAGTAAATGCAGAAACTGTGTTTAGAGAAAGGGGGCCTCCTCTGTGGCCGTGATTGGGATCAGGGCCCGCGGTGCGTCCCTCCTCTCTCTCCTTTTCCTTTAACTAGTCCGGACAAGCCCGCATGACTCGGGCCAGACGGAATCTGCTGCTCTGAATGTTTCTATCAATGCCTCGACTCATCTCGTCTGCAAATCTAATCTGCAAAAACTGAAGCTCCAAAACAGACTACTTACTGCGCGCTCCTGAAAAAAGCCGGGGCCTTCGCCATCTGATGTTGATGCTTTTTCCCCATAATTGTGCCGAGTTGAAGGCTTAAAACGCAGCCAGTCATCGCGGGCTGTTTTCCAGAGAACATAGCGACGACAGACTGGCCTGATTTGAAGAGTTTCAGACTCAAACCTGCTCTCATCGCAGGAGTTTGGGATATTAATGAAACATGTGGTGGGGAAAATCTGCCGCTGAAAAGTTTGGTGTGAAATTGTATACATCCTCCCCGCTGAGTTGAAGTTTGTAGAATCACCTTTGGCTGTAGTTAGAGCTGCTGGTCTTTTGGCTGTTTTACGTCTTCTATAGAGACGGACATTTGTCTCTTTCTTTCTTTGTCCAGTGAACATTAAGAGCTTTGTGTGTAGGATTAAAAGAGACACAAATATTTCCTTCTATTTGCAAGGAAATAGAAACTATTTCTAACATGTTTCTTGATTGTAAGCGACTTGCTTATTTTGTCTGGAGACATTTTTAAGAAATGTTGAGTTCATTGGTCTTAAGTGGCTTTTATAGTTGGTGCAGGTTACACAAAAACGATGTGCAGCCTGCACATCTTTTTTGAGACTATTAGGGCCACACTCAGATTTACTAAGTGTAAATTGTTGAATTTTGATGCAATATTACCAGGGCGAAAAGGTGACACAATGTTCACTTTGATTAATAAAAACAGAGTTTCTGGTTTTCTCAATGATTAACAACCTGACTTAGTTTTCCTCTCAGTCAGGTTGCAACAATGTTGCCTGTTTTGTGGTTGGTTTTTAACTCTGTGTTAATGTGAATGTTTTACTTAGGGTGTAAAATTCCAATATCATAATGCATATCAGTTGAAAATTTTGTTAAAATAAAAAAAAAAATCTCACAAAGCTTGTTTGACCTATACATCTAAGGTCAAAATTAAAAAATTAAAGGTTTGAACATTGATGGAACCATGCTAACAAATATGTCTGATCTAAACCACTTCATTATGTTTAGGGTAGTAGTCCTTTCAAGATTGCTCTGAATTTGCTGAAGAAACGCCTCTCCGTAGCATAATCCTGCCACCACCTTGCTTGATTGTGAAGGTGTTTCTTCTTGTTTTTTTCCCCACCAGGTGTTTTCCCCACCAACAATGTCTTTATTTGTTGCTTTTTCCACATATTTCCCCAAACATGGGTCACAAAACCATTCCAAATGTCTACAAATCCCAGAATGCTATGGCTGCATCCGAATACCAGAACTTCCAACATTTTTTCAATAATAATTCAATTGTCTTCCACGCAGTATTTGACTCTGACACCCATGGTTTATCGCATGAAGTCCCAAGAAAATACATTGAACTTTGTGTTGATAACATGAAAGCTCAATACTTTTGTGAAGAATAATAATAATCTTTTAAAAAAAGGATAGAGGCTGGTATTTCAAGCATTTTTCTTTTGGCATTTTTAAAGGAATTATTTCTCCATGTTGAGGAAATAACTATAAATTTGTTGTTTGCAAGACTTCCTGTACAGGAGGTAACAGAGCCTTCGGCTAAAGAGACTCAGTATTACTTTGCGGAGGCTGTGTGGTGTTATCCAGTACAGGGAGCGGTTCTTGCAACAATCAGCTGTTAGGACTCCAAGGGACAAAGCCTGCCTCTTTTTTAAATTAAAGTCCCAGACTCTGATGCTGCTACCCAAAGCCATGGCTGAAGCCAAAAAAAACCCCATCTTCACCACAGATGAGTAGCGTCTGAGCTGTAGTAGAAAAGCCAAGAGGTGCAAGTGGCGAAGACCAAATCTTAGAACGGGGTGAAAATAAGGGATAACCCATGGGACAAGAGTCATCAGGCCCCAGAAAGCTCTGATTTCAGAGAACAAGTCCCAGATCAACAAGCAAGAATAATAAACTCCAGTTCTAGTGTGTTTATCAGAACAAATTCATTTCACTTGAGCGCAGCCCCATGAGCTGCCAGACTCCAGATTTGTTGTTTTCCTCTCACTGTGGGCTCCCTGCTCTGTGCCTGCACCAGTCAGATCCACTCCTCGGGTGGACACACAGAGCACTGACTTGTTTACTCAATCGGTCTTGGACTCCGGGATGATGTAGACGGCCACTAATGCGGTGTTACTCAAGAATGTGGAATTGCTTCACTTTGTAAAATGACTGCATCGGATGAGCTGTGCCTGTTTTTAAGAGCACTGCAAACTCAATAAGCTTGAGTCCCATTAAAGCAATAACTGTACAAAACTTTTAACATGTCAGATAAAGACTTTATAAAGAAAACTGTAATTAGGGTTAGGATTTAGTAAATCTACAGATAACAAATGTTACAAAGCGACTGGTTGTAATAGCATGATCTCATGATTTTCAGTTGGATTTAAGTTTGGAAACTGGGATGGCCATGGAAGAAGTTGGGTGTTTTGTTGTCTTGCGATTCATTTCTGTGTTGATTTGCACAAATGTTGTCGATCATTCTTGGGAAACACATAAACTGACCATTGCCTTTTTATGCAGTTCCATTCAATTCTCATCTTCCTTCCCACGTCAGGCTAGGATTTCTCAAATTGGCTTGGATTTGTCCAATAGATTTTCTATCGGGCCAATCAACGTACAGAAGACAATGTTGTTAACGATGACGTTGATTATCTGCACTGTTTTAGAATTGTAGTCTGCCTGTAGTTTTAGCAATGGTAGCAAAAAATGGAAGAAAGTTCAGTCCATGTTTGCTATGCTTCCAAATATTGAATTAACACCAACAGTCGCCTCATTCGGCTCAGCACTTCTCTCTTCGCAGAGGAGAATGGTTGTTTGCAGTGCAGGCAATTTCCAGTAAGCTTCATAGCGTCGAACTGGCGCGTTACATATGTCACTGGCAAATGTTAGCAATTGGTTAACATTGAAAACTTCAACAGAGTCTACGCCTCCAGGAAGCAACCGTTTCTCAATAGCCGAGAGTCCAGACCTTCTGTACAAAGTCAAACAAAGAACAAGAATGACCCAATTTAAGCTATTTGGGGCGACATTGGTATTTGAATGTCTGAATGAATGGCTGAATGTAGAGTAAAGCACTTTGGAGTTCTCTGGGCTAGACAAAGTGCTTTTCAAGTACACTTCAGACACAAGATTTAGAGACAAGGGAGCCACTGTGGATAGGTGGGTAGTGTAGTCATCATCTTGTAGTCCAAAAGCTGTAGGTTCGACTCCAGCAATCTCTTGTCTGATGTTGATGTGAACACTAAAGGCACTAAAAGCCAACTTGCCTACTCGTCTGATCTGAATATTGGTGTATGAATCTAAGTGCAAATGGGAGAAAGTGGCTCTAGTTTAAAACACTTTGAGTGGTCAGTATGACTAGAAAAGTTCTGCATACAATACAATTCAGTCCAATTAGTGTATCTAAGAGATTCTGGTATTTCACAGGGTTCACGTCGTCACTCCAACAAGGTTCCCACTGCTTTTTTTAAGGGCAACATCACCACCATACTTCATAATGGACATATTCCTCATATCCTTCATGCCAAGCTAACCAGGAGAGTTTGTTACTAACCACAGCACAAAGTTTCAGTTAAATTCCCAACAAACTCCATATGTTTATGTTTGTAGTGGTTGGACAGGAAATGCCTTTTTTCCCTAACAAGTGAAAACAAGATGCTGCCTTTTGCTGCAGATTTGGCTGCCCTATTTGATTTTTTCACACAGTGAACAATAGATATGCGTTTCAGTTCAAACAATCTCAACTGCTTCATTTGGCAGCCGCAGTCTTCATTAATATGAACAGAACTATTAGAAATGCACAAAGTCAAAGCTGCACCAGCTTGTCCACCAACTTTGTTTCTCTTACAAATCAGTAACCCGTGGTTTTATTTCCAGCATGTATAACTCTCTGATTGTTTGCATGTCTTTCCCCATTAGAAACTTCTTAGCAAAGCGTGAAACACAATCAGAAGGCAGATTTATTACCCGCAGAACTTGTGCTCGGGCCGTAAACTCAATTCACCTTCTATTTCGACAACAGGACCTAAATGGCCCTTTTATGTTGCAGAACAACAGGCATACTGTAACTCTGATATGGTTTCCAGACAATGATTTGCAAACAAACAAAATGGTGCATTATATTATGCCGTGATGATCTGAATGTTTACTATTTGTTTCAGAGTTAATTTATATAGGATAGTTCAAGCCATGAATGCCCCACATGTGCACAACTACTACAGCATTCACACAACTGCTGCTCAAATATGGCAACATTGACCCAATAATATTGCCCCATCTTGTGCAACACGAGTACATTCCCTTTCTGTGCAGGTGAAGATTCACTCGCCTCAGAATGGCAGATCTTTGAAACTGACAGCATGACCTACTTTCTTAAGGTCCTTTTTTAAACAAAGACCAAAACATTAAACAAAGATCAAATCATATATTAGGTACAGAGAACCTTTCTTTCAGATATGCATAATGATTGCAATATATTGCACAGCGCTGCTCTAAATATTCAGAATTTTTCCTTTAAGACCAAAAGTGTACAACATATTATAAACCAGTGTAGTAACCAGGAGCTACTGTAATGCTTGGGTCAACCAGCTTACACAAACACGCTGCCTTTCAGCACTCAGACATCTTCTTTTTCGTTTTTTTTGATAAATGGAGGAAATGGACTTTCCTTCCAGCTAATCCCCACATGTCCAGGGAGCTGCTGGCTCCGTCTCATCCAGGCAGATGTCCTCCCCCCCCCGTTCGGAGCTGGGAGCTTGACACAACAGGCATGCGAGTGGAAATGAATGAGGCACTTCTCGGGAGAGCAGAAACAGACGGAGAGTGAATCATGGAAAGCTCCTCGGGCCGGACAGAGCGGCGTTTTGGGTCGGCTCGTCCTGGCCCGCGTTCCCACCGGCTCCCCTCCCCTCGTTACTCAACTTTTATTAAATCTGAAGAGGGAGGGGCAGAGCGAAGGAGGAGGTTGCTGTTTCATTCTTGTCCCTGTTTTCTTCCCCCCCAACCCGCTTGTCCTCTGCTATCTGTTCAACACTTGAGAATGTCATGAAACGGGTGCCCAGCCTCAGACGGTTAATGCAGACAACATTAATTTCCTGCTGTTCATTCCAGTCGGAAACAAAAGTCTCAGAAAAGAAAAAAAAGGAGGGCTTTAGTCCCCGCATTAAACTGGGCGTGTGTCCACTCCACCTTTCTGACTCAGCTTGTAAATCTATTTCCAGATTTCCCTGCATTTAAAAAAAGAAAAAACAAAAAATTCCGGCTGGGTTTTTTAAATGTGTCTGGCAGGAGCGTTAGGACTCTGCTGAGCACACTCTCAGACCTTACAGTTAAATATGCAGCAAATTGTCGTAGTCCTCCGAAACAGAAAGAATGGAAAGTTTCGCTCCGGTTCAGTACGGATCAGAGGGCCGCGTGAGAGCGGAGGGTTAACATTTGTAATATATCTGGTATGACAGCAATTTTCAGTGTGTTTTGTGAGGCTAACCAAATGAAAATCTTGACTTATGTCTGTGAATGTGGCTGATTGTGAGTTCGGGGTTTAAATGTTTAAGAAGTCTTCTCTTCCTGCACAAGCCTCTGGTTGCTAAATCAGATTACGCCTCTTTAAGACAATCTCTTTTTGTCTGCTGCTTGTCTGCTTTGCACATTATCGCCGTGGCGTCCAGAATCACGTGTTGCTAAGAGACCCTTTGTGTCGGCGTCAGCAGATGGTCGCCGGGCGTCCCGCAATCACACCTACTGGAAGACAGGGGGCGCTCCGGTGGGTAACAGGACGCAACTCTAAAACTTTTCACATATTCTGTCACTTTACAGTCGGAAACTTTTATATTTTTTTACATAACGAAGTAACATGAATGTTAAGTGGAAGAACTTTTTTTTTTTTTTTTTTTACAAATTTGCAATGGGCTACAAGAAAATTTATAAAAACAACTAGTTTAAGAAGTAATTTTTTGAGGATAACAACCACAAAGCTAACAAGATTCACATAAATTCCCGTAAACAGCACAGGTGGGCAGGCCAATCCAAAAATATCAATAATATTGATACAGAGCAGGTATTAGTATCGGATCAATATAGGAGGGATAAAATTGATACTATTTGAAAACTGATTTCTGTATTGTAGTTTGTCAACCCTAACTCTAAAAAGATTTAATTTTGATTTGCTCTCAAATTATTTGTTTTATCGCACTGTTTTCGACGGCATGCACAACTAGCACTCCAGGTACTCCGGCATCCACATCACGATACATGGTGATGGAAGAATCATGCTGTGGGGAGGCTTTTTTTTTTCCTCCTGAAGAAGAAAGTAAGAGTTAATTGTACGATGGAGGAGCTCAAAATAGAAAAAGAAAATCTATTAGAGACTTGAAAATGGGGGAATAGATTCAATTTCCAGCAGTATATTCATCCTAGAATGTCCTAATCAAAGTCCAGACATAAATCAATAACTTTATTAGCTTATTTAATTGAATAAGATTTCTTAATTACCTGTATTGTTGCTGTGTTTGTAATTTGTTGTATCAAAACAGGCCTCTCTTGTAAATGAGATCTCGGATCTCAACTTGTAAAAATGAAGGTAAAAAAAAAAAGCATAAAAAATGTCCACAGTTGCTTTCCATCCAAACCGAATGAGAGGAATGAGCGACAATATTCAGCCTTTTGATTCACAAAGGTGGCAGAGACCGAACACCGCAGTACTTGCAGCTGCGATTGCAGGCAAAGTTTGCGGTCACACATGAAAGTGTTGGCCGCTTTTTATTTAACAAACAACATCTTAAAAACACGTATGATTTTTCCTTCCACCTCAATTACGCACTTTGTGTTGGTTTATTACATTAAAAAAAAAAAATCCTAATTAAACATCCTGAAGTTTGCGATTGTGACAAAATGTGGAAAAGTTTAACAGTTTTGGGAGACACTGTAAAAAGCAGGGTGGAGTGACAAGCTTCACCGGGTCATCTGCAAAAACCGCCAACCGCTGTCGTCATCCATCTCGCCTAATGATGGATAAAAACCCGAGAATAACAGAAAAGAGGAGATGAAAAGAGAAATGAGGGACAGAACAAACTACTACTAAAAAAAAACATAGGGGTTGGAGGGGGGTTCGGACGGGATGAGAAGCGGTGAACATGTGGGGGAATGGAGGAGCGCAGGTCGGGGAGAGGCGCCTCAACTGAGCCGTGGACCCCCTGGGAGAGCGCTGCCATCCCAAACAAAAGGCAGAGCAGGAACACAGGAGGTCTCTGACCCTCGCGGAGAGACCCTCTCATGACCCAGAAGAGACAGGAAACAGGAAGTGCGACCCCTGACCTCTGCAGGGGAGGGATCCTGTTGTACGGCAACGTGTGGCTGTGCCCGGCGATAACAGGCCCGGGCCGCGCGGATCGAATCGGACGGGCAACAGGAAGACTCGGCTGTTTGTGTTCCTTCAGCTTGACGGCTGAATGAGAAGAGAGGAAGAAAGAAAAAAACATCTACTGCCAAAGAGCAGAATTAGAAAAGAGATGATAAGACCTCAGCTGTGATTCCTGGGACGAAAGGTCAACCTTTAAGTTTCACCAACTCAAATTTTAAACTTTTTAAGATTATTTTATAAGACCTGTGTGACAACAGAAAATTAAGTGTACAAAAGTAAAATTACATATTTTACATAGTAGTCCCAAGCTTTTTTTCCCCCAGAATGCATTGCATTGGCAACAGAAGTGAACCAGTGGCAAAGACTAACGTACTGGTGATAATTTACACTTACAAATGATAGAGTTAGCGAGCTAGGGTTTATTAGCAGCTATTTAGCGGTAGCTGCAATCACCTCGAGTCAGAATAGATTGAAGATGTCTGTGTGTCTCAAACGTTTGCCTGACAGAAAACTCCCACGAAATAAAATACTACATAGTATACAAGATCAACCGTTTCTACCAAAACAAAATCTAAGATCTGTGATAAATGCATTTAAAGCCAACTTACATTTTTTAAATGAATTTAAGACTTTATAAGGTCTTAATTTAACATTTATTAATTTAAAACGTTTTAAGGATGTGCACACACCGGCCATAGTCTGAGCCGGATTTATAAAGGGCTTAGAGGGGGTCTCAAAATACTTCTTTTTTTTTTTTTTTGCTTTTATATAAAGTACAATGCAAGACACGTGTTTTGCATTGTACTTTATATAAAACTTATTGGACCATATCAAATGAATTATTCTAACATTTTTATTAACATAAACAATACTCAAGTATTTGAAAATTAAGATTTTTTTTTATGCACATCATGGAGCAACTATTAAACCTACTGCATCAATTCATGAATAGGACTACGTATTAAAGCTGCAGTATGTAACTTTTACTATGTTTTTAATATATTCATTGAAACTGTCAAGTTGTCATGACAACGTAAGATGAGACAGATAATCTGTGAAAAAAATTAAGCTCCTTCACCTCCTCCCAGTGCTTCCATGCACCTTACCAGAGGGGCCGCGTTTCATTGGCTGATGCCCATTCTACGTGGTCATGTGCGTGGCCGTCTCACAAACACACTTAGCTTCCCGTTAGCTAAGTACAGCATAATGGCAGAACTGATACAACTTCTACACCTTGAAGCCTGTCTGCTACACAGTCTTACGTTAGCTAAACAGATCAATATGCAATGTGTCTGTATCTGACATACACTAAAGATTTTATTTGAGCAGAAAAGGCTTTGGACTAAACTGTTACTCGTGTTAGCCACGTTAGCACCAAGTACAGCTAGTCAATCAACCATCGCTGTGTTCAGGGAAGCGCTGATTAATAATCGAGACATAAATATCAAGCCTGGAAACTTGATATCGTAACGGACTGAATGTGTAATCTTTGCTCGTCTCGCGGGGCGCAGGCGGTTGCCACGGTAACAGGTGTGCTTAAACTACAAAGAGAGAGAGAGAGTAAAAAGGTAGGAGTGGTTTTGAGTTGATCACCTGTTCAGGTTATTTTACCTTTGTTTACCTTTGCTGTGGCGCGTTACAGCCGCTGTAGTTTCTAAACGTTGGACTAATTACCTGGTTCGTTTGTGAGTTTACGTCATTCACAACAAACATCAAATAGAACAAATATATTTAATAAAATTTTAACAAACAAATGGCTTCTACCGCGGTAATTATGTGAAATTAAATTAATTATATCCCAACTTCAGAAGATTTGCCTTTACCTTTACATAGCTCTTTGGTTCCTCCTATCAGTCTGTAGCTTCTCATATTGACGTCATCAAACCAAATTTCAGATCTACCATAACTGACTGACACCTGCTGGCCTCAGGTTTGGAACCAGTTTGTGACTGAGAAACCAGTAACCTCCTCCCAGATGATGACATGAACTTGTTAGTTCCTCTGTCCATTGTAGTAGCTGATATATTGTGAAAATCCGGTAGAAATGATGCACTAATCGAGTCATGTTTACATAGAAACAACGCGACGCGCTGCAAGGCTTTGTTTGTGAGACTTGCGGTCACGTGGGTCGGTTGTGGGCGGAGCTTGGTAAGGTCCATTTCTGTCTGAAGAAATGTACCGCTCCTGGTCAAAAACAACCAATCAGAGTCAGGGGAGGGTTCTAGCACTGTCAATCAAGCTCATGTACGCTGCTCAATGTGCTAATGGTGGAGAAACAACTCACCGTTACAGGAGAATTGTTTATTCCCCATGCTAACTAGTGTTAGCATTCTTAGCATGTTTGGTTGTAGTGAGCTAGCTGTAGTGTAGCAGCGTGAAAGATGGAGCTTGTAAGCAGAGCATACACGAGAATGATTGACTGCGCTAAGGCCCTGATTGGTTGTTTCTGACTGAATTGTGGAAGAAGGCAAAGGAGTTTGATATTTTCGCACATTATACAGTCACCACATAATAATTTTAACAAACATATGAAAAAAAACTTTTTGTTCATAAAAGTTACAAACGGCAGCTTTAAAGAATTGTAATTCGCATTAGAAGAAGAATTTTACTGTGGTGGATAGGGCACCAAAACACAGGCCCACATCGTTGTAGATGCGGCCCTGCTCAGTCAGAGGAGTGGTAGTGGGGGGCTGGGAGGAGCAGATAGATTGATGGTGGAGGGGGGATGAGGAGAACGGGTGAAGTAGAGGTATGGAGGTGAGGAGGAGTGGATGGCAGCGGTAGTAGGGATGGTTGGGCCTCATTATGAAGCAGACTAATTGGAAGGAAAAGGGCCCTCACATGTTCTGTCTGCCCTCACAATCAGCAGGGGAGGAAGCCAGAAGGAGAGGGCTCTGGGAGTGCACGGGAGGGTGTGAGGGGGGTGGAGAGGCTGAGTTAGATTTCTAGAGTCAAGGAACCATAACCCGGCAGAAAACAAAGACAGTGTGCTTCGGTGCGGCCGCCCCGCGGCTCCTCGCAGGTTTACACCAGGTGTCACACTTCACTTAAACAACCCTCATGGCTTATTCCTGCTCACAAACATGGCAGCATTACAACAACGCTTCTTCCACCCCCACACCTGCCCACCCACCCTGCTCTGCATCCTGAGCAGCCATACTTCACTTCACACACATAAAACCGAACCGAGCCAGAGTACCGAGGCCCTGAAGGTGTGTGTGTGTGTGTGTATTAAATGACGCTTCAAAAACCCCTCGGTAAATAACATCAGATGAAGGTGAGGCTCTTTGACGGCGTCAGAAGGAGAGCATTTACAGGACAGCAGGCCCGGTCTGACACCTTTGGCGTCTGTTAGGAAACCGGCTGAAGAGCGTCGCTTTCTTTAAACCAAGCCTTTTCCACATCCCCGTTTATCACGGCTTGTGAATGTCAATCTGCTGCAAGTTGCATTTGCAGATTACTGCCCGTAAATCACGTGGATGAGGAACGGCCACGGCGTGGGTGATGCTGCACGCACGCAGAGTGTTTTTGGTTTGCGCGCGCATGTCCAGGATCACAGAAAGCGAGGTTGCGTGATGGAATTTTGCGGCACTCGGGATCTGGTTTATTTTTCCATCCCCGGATTCCTGACCTGTATACCTGCAGGATTTTCCCAGGTTCTGGCTTCAATTAGGCTGGGAAGGCGCTAGCGTAGGGTGGGAGAGTGTCGGGAGTGGGTGTAGGGGGCTTGGAGGGGGGTTAGGTGAGGGGTAAGGGGGCGACAGAGCTGGAGTCTGTCACACACAACTCAGCACAGCTGTGGAGATGGAAAGGGAGGTGTCAAACATTCAGAGAGGGAGTGATGGGAGGTCAAAACTAAGAATACAAAATCACAGCTCCGAATTGAAATGTGACGAGTTCGAAAGTGAAGACGATCCAATAATAGACACTTTCAAGAGTCACATTAAAATTAAAATACCACAAACTGCAATGTATTTAAATTGACATTGGATTATAATCTTATTCCCTCATCAAAAACACACCTAAAGTGTTGCTTTGATTCCTTCATGCATTTTTGAGAAATCCGTGAATCTCCCAGCTCTTTCAGACTAGCGGCAGCAACAATTAGCAAACACCTGTTGGATCTGTGCATCAGCTGAGCTGATCACAGGAGCTACTTCTCAGAGAAACGCTGGTTAAAACGTTGTTAAATGGTTAATGGAGAAACCGAGACAGAAGCCCTATTTCAAGGCATGAAATTGTAATGTTACTTTTATTTTAAGTCATGTTTGATATACTTGATTGTGCTATATTAAGGTTTCCCCCAGAAAACTTGCTGATCCCTGTGGTTGGGGCATTCGGCAGTCATTCATCCAGCAGCCCGTTGTGTTTTTGAGTTAAAAAAATGTTTAAAGTTGACAGGAAATTTTTAAAATACCCCTTGATAATTATGTGTTATTGGAAGATTAGTATCTGAACACCAACTAAAAGTCTTAAAAATGCAAAGATTAAAAAAAAAATCATAAATAAGCCATGCTAAGCCTGGTGGGGTAACAAATAAAGCCTGGTGGCCCACCCTGTATAAATTGCACTATGTCCGTAAAACACACAACACTGCCCCTTCAAGATGAACACAAAATGGTACAAAAGAAAAATAGTGCATGATTTTCATGTATTTTTACTTTTCTTTTCAAATCGAAAAATGAAAATTGTGTCCTGCAAAATCCACCTTTGACACTTTTTTTTACAAAATAAAACCGACTAGATTGGACTTTGAGCCGTTCTAGCACATGAACATGTGATCGATCTAAACCATTCCCTTGTTTCTCTCTCTGTATAGGTAGCGGTTTCCAGCCTTATAGCAGGTTTTCCACCAGGATTATCTGTACTTCAACAGAGTACTGCCACCCCTTTATTTCGCCGTGGGAAATAAAGAGGAGGCAGTACTCTAAACCCGTTGATTATCTCTGACCTGAAAACAGCCAACCAAAAAGATCAATAGGTATTAATATGATTACTGTTTCCGTATTATTCGTCATGCAGCTCTACGAAGAGCATCGAATCGAAAAGAAGAGTTTGCTCAAATAATCCCACGAGGCTCTACCCTCCAAATGGCAAACTCATCTGACAAACGAAGCGCTCTGTAATCAAAAGCCAATCACATAATTGGCCTATTTTGCCACTAGCTCCAACATCTCCTGCCAGATTAGTTACTCAGAGGAGAAACCTGATGCCCTGGGAAGTTAAACAGATGTTTTCAGGGGGAGGAAGGAAAAGAAAGAGAGAAAATAAACCAATCCCACCAGAACAAGAAGACATCTTCCAAATAAAAATCTTCTAATTTGGGCAGACTGTGTGCAGAAATTCACTCGGCCCCAAAAAAATCAGAGTCTGGTTTGCTTTACGGGGAGAGACAGAGAGAGAGAGAGAAGGCACAGAGGTTCGCCAGCGTGGCATCAGAGTTATCTTCAAACTGACATGAGGAGGCGAGTTAAACGACGTCCGTCTTTATCCGCTTCAGCTTGCCGTGTGTACAGGGTGCCAACACACGGACGGGGACCTCGCATGGGAATTTGTTGCACAGATTCCTGCGGCCGTGTGGGAGACGGCGACTCGCAGCACGAAGAGAGCGCTCTGTTTAAAGATTCCTAGAGAAGAGGAGGCATTTAAACAAAGCCGAGAGACGGCTCTCCTCTCCCATTTAGAAATGTTGCCGACTCTCTTGGCCGACGCTCAGTCATGACATCAACAGCCTTGGGCGTGAGAAAACAGTGTTTTACAAGCCGAGGCGACCGGCTTAGAGTGCTCTCTCTCTCCTTCTCTCTCTC
The DNA here is from genome assembly GCF_002775205.1 of Xiphophorus maculatus. Taxonomy (NCBI): domain Eukaryota; kingdom Metazoa; phylum Chordata; class Actinopteri; order Cyprinodontiformes; family Poeciliidae; genus Xiphophorus; species Xiphophorus maculatus. The sequence goes on along the minus strand of NC_036465.1, from coordinate 25,523,533 downwards.
TCCCTCCCTCCCCTCTTGGTGTTAAGTTTAGGTTCGCTCAGGCACAAAGGCAAAGGAGTCCGCCTGCCAAACCATAGGTGCCTCCGCCAATTGCCTGATCAACATCGACCACAGTTGGGTAGAAACTAGTTGCTCATTTACATTTACTTGAGTAACTTTTTTTTGAAAAAAATGTTAATTTTATGAGTATTTTTACTAAGCTGTACTTTTAACTTTGACTTGAGTAAAAGTTCTGTATTCTCTACCCACTCAATGAAAATACATGTTTTAACAAAAAATTGACCAGGCACAGAAACAGACCTTTGCCTGATTTTGTTATTTTTTGTTACTTATACAAATTATTGTAATTTTGATCCTTAAAATACCAAAGTTTCCAGGTAACTTTATATTTTGGTCAGTCTGATTACATAAGTTGTAAATGTTAAATCATTGGTAGTTTGATCAGTAACTTCAGCAGACTTTTTACCAAATAATTTTTTACTCTTATTTGAGCAATTTATTGAACATCTATATTTTATTTTTACTTCAATAAAAATATGTTTAAATCTAATTACTCTTATTGAATACAGTTTTTGGGTACATTGCCCACCTGTTACACCAACAATGTGAGAAGTGACACATTTCAGTCACCACGTTTTTGTACAGCTGTCATCACGGAGCATTTATGACAGAAAACCCCCCCAAAACAACCAAAACTTGGAGGGAAGTTGATTCTGGCCCCCTCTCGCCCCCGCCTTCAGTGAGTGTGCAGTCCCTGGATTTTTAAAAAGCACAGCCTGACGTGCTGTGGTCTGGGGCTAATTTGAAGTTTAAAAGTGGGTCAGCGCAAGCTGGAAGAACCACTGGTTATGCTCAGTGTTTCAACCAAAAGGAAGAATATTGCTCATTCGAACGGAAAGTGTTTGCAGGATGAAGGCGTCTCAGAAGAGCCCTAAAGGCCGGCATGTGGGTGACCCAAGCCCTGAATGCATCGCCCGGCGACAATGCCTCAAAAAAGTGTTTATACCTTTTGAATTCTGTCCACATTTCATCACGTTACAACCACAGATTTTAATGTATTTAATATGACTTTGAATTGTAATGCGCAAGGCGAAGTGTTGTGTCCGTTTGCATGAGGCCTCTTTGTGCAGCAATTTTTATTTTTTTTGCAAGACCATGCCATGGCAGAAACTTTAAAAAATAATTTTTGCAACTTTGACCGCAACCTTTTGAAAAATGAGCAATTTTAGGCTGCAACAATCAGAAAAAATACATCTCAACATCCTGCAGCACATAGTCAGAAATATATTGTCCAGATCAAACCATAGTCATGTGTTAAAAATGGCCCAGTCAAAGTCCAAGCCAACAATCAGATTAGAATTAGCAAAAAAATTCAAGAATTGGCATAAGAAAAAAAAAAAATCATTCTAATATGCAACGCTAGTGGAAACACACCCCCAAAGAGAATAATTTCTTCCCAATTTACAACAATAATGCCGATAATATTGCTCTCATGCATAGAATTTCAGAAGAGAAAAGTAAATTGAAGTCTGTGGCTGTAAAATGGCAAAAGATGAAAAGTTTTAACGGGTGCAAATAGTTTTGCGGTTCTGCTTGTGCTCTGAACGCAGCCAGACCCAGGGGAGTCCACGAGATCAGCTGGTAAACAGCACCGAGCTGCTCCGCTTTCAGGAACATTACACATTATCTAACTTCTGGCCCGCCTTCATACACTGGGCATAAAAAAAACAACAACAAACAAAAGAAAAACACAGGACATGAAAGTAATTATCTGTGCGCTGAGGGCTGCTCTCTCACATCAGATGGTTAATTAGCCTGTTCCCTTTCAGCCGTGCCTCATCCAGAGCCGCTGGTCTTTCAACTGGGCGGGAGGCGGAGGCCTTGTAAAACTGCTTTTAACTAAACAACATCACTTTCCCTGGTGCCCGCCGAGGATGTTTAAAATACGCAAGCCGAGAGCAGACAGGGCCATGAAACACCGAGGACAGTCAATAAACACTTAGCGGCATTAGAACGGTTTTGCCTCGCTGGTGACGAGTGACATCATATTTTCCCTTCGACAGACTCGGTGGCGAATATGAGGGGAAGTTTGCGCAGCTCTGCCGAAGTGAACAACTGCTCTTTTTTTTTTTTTTTTTACAAAATCCCCCCATTTCAATGATGGTGGCGGGGAGCTGAGACCCATCGGACCGGGTTCACGTTAAACAGATGTCTGCCTCAGGGTCTCTAAGGGCTCCAGGTGTAAGAAAAAAAAACAAAAAAAAGAAGACTGAATCAGCAGGGGCAACTTCTGTTAGTGTGCTGTGTGAAGATCCATCAGGAAACTCAAGGTTTAGGAACCAGTCTGCCACTGGTTCCTTATTAGCGCTGAACAAGCTGAGAACTATGCGATGGCGAGAAAAGCAGTCTCATTAGAAACAGACAGAATTTTAATCCTTTGCAATGTTTACTTTTTTTTTTTACTTTAAATTTCACCTGCAAAAACTTGCATGCAAATTTAGTGACTGAAGCCTAAGAAGTCAGCTTAAAGGGGCAGTATCGTGTATTTTCTAGACACAGGCTCATTTTATAGCCCAATTAAGTAATATGTTGACTTCAGCTGTTATAAAAATGCTGGATGTATCAAATACGGCTGAAAAGAAATTAGGCTTTGTAACTTAACGCCTTAAAATTGGCCCTCTGTTGCTTTAAGGAACTTCTGCTGTTGTTTTGTTTATTTTTGGATGTTTAAGATGTTCTCCAGTCCTAGTGCTAAATGTTCATCAGATTTTTAAACTTTATCGATCGTCGAGAATGCGTTCTTGCGTCATCATGCCGTTAAAATAACATTACTTGAAAATGGTCTCAAAACAACAGTATTATCGTTTATCGCGATAACTTCTGGGACAATTTATCGTGCAGTAAATTCTGTTATCGTGACGGGCCTAGGAATAACATCATAACATGACATAAAGCTCAAAAGAGTCGATTTCACACAAACTGCCACTTTAACAGCTTGAACTCTTAGCAGCGCTACATAGCTAGCTAACTGTCACGTGAATTAGGGAGCATAATTTAATTGGCCAAAACCTGCCACCATTACGTGAGGTCCGGTTTTCAACTACGAGTCTACTGTTATGTGCCTAAACGAGCAGAAATCCCCTGGACTGTGTTATCAGATGGTAAAACTAAAACATGCTAGCCTCATTAGATGGCAAAGGACTTGTTGAAGTCATCCTGACAACCTTAAAAAAAGATACAGAAAAAGGCAACCTATATGCTGGACTTAATTTGATTCAGGAGGCATGTAAGACCAGCATAATGATGATTGGTTTGTAAAAAAAAAATAGTTATCTGATTTTTGCAAAAAAGAAAAAAAAACCACAGCTAGAAGCCAAACAGCCTCGCTGCACATAAAATACTCAATCAAGCGCAGCGATTCTTCTGTCAGATGTTCCTCCAGCGCACTGAAGTAAAGATCTGATGAGAAGCTGGAGCTGAGGAAGAAACACTGAATTACTTCACTTTAAAGTCATCAGATATGACTGTAAAAGCTCCCATGTGGATATAAAACCTGCAGAAATATCAGGAGGTCATGGAAACACCAATCAGAGCCCCCCATAAATGTCAGCATGCGCCACACGTCACCCCATAGGCACGAGCCAATTAGAGAACAGAACAAGGTTACAGAGGGAGCATTTGATTTGAATGAGTCCATGTGTTTAAGGTATTTTGTGAATGGCTGTAAGAAGTACAGCTCAGCCGTTTTACCAAACTACCTCTCTCTCTTTTTCTTTCCCCCTATCAAATCTCCACAGGAGCCAATCAGAAACCTGAGCTTCCTCAGTAAATGTAACGGCTGCGGGGACGACAGCTGGTCCCTGGAAGCGCAGGTAGACGATTCCAGCAGAGTGTGTCCAGGGCTTTATGACTAAATGGTGACTGCCTGATTCAATGTTTCAGAGTTTTTTTTCTTTTTTGTTTGTTTTTTGCTGTCACTCTCTATTTAAAAATAAAGTTTTATATGTCATGAAAAAGAAAACCAGCAAGGGAAGTAGCATGTCCCACTTTTATGTTCAGGCGCGTTTCAGTTACAAATGTTCGCAAAACTTGGTAGACATGTCGCTAATGTCGAAAAAACACAATTTCGTAATTGCTTCCATTTAAGGGGCGGTATTTTCCGTTTTCCGGCCTCATAGTGCCAATTAATAGCATATATTATATCAAATATGACTTAGAAGAAAGTTGACTTTGTAATTTAATGATGTGAAATTTGGCCTCTGTCTCTTTAAGAAACTCCTGCTCTTTCAGGAAGTCATCACCCCCTGAGGAGGTGCTTCGTCCTCGAAGGCGGAGATAGGTCCACCCCGACGTTTTGCACAGCTAAATGGTTGCCATGGAGATTAAAGGATTCCTCAAACGTAAATGAAAGAGTCAAAGCAACACGCCAGGTATGTTTTAGATGAGGGAATAGCATTATAACACAACGTAAAGCTCAAAAAAGTTAATTTTACATAACACTTCCCTTGTTTTATTCATGTGGTTTTTATCTCTGTATTAATGTACTTTAAAATCAACCTGTTGACGGGACTACAGATGGAAATATCCCACCTGGCTATAATCTCATACATTTACTTGTAAATGTTTATTAATACATAATGTCCCATTTAAAAAAAAACAACCTTGAAGATAGTTGGAGATAAAGACATGATAGAAGAAAACCTGGTAGAAGCTGCATAGCACTTGAGGTTTTCTCCTTCCAGCAGAAAACCAGAGCTACAGTGGAACAGCTTACAGCAAAGCATATTCATGTTAGAATGGTCCAGTTAAAGTTCAGACCAGCAATTTATTTAGCAAGCTTCAGAAATCTACAATGGTAAACCCATAGAGCTGTAACTGCATCTAAAGATGATTCTGCTAAGCGTTGGCTCAAGAATGCTCTATATAAATAGAAAAAAAGCCACTTTTTGTAAGAGTTGTAGAAATAAAGTTGCAAAAACCGCTTCTCAATTACGCACTACTTTGTGTTGGTGAGTCGCACTAACTCACAATAAAACTCACTGATGTTTTTGGTGAGAAAGCGTTAAAAAGGCTAAAAAAAAAAGTGTGTGATTGCCGTTGCGAGGCACTGCAGCTGTACTTTATTATGAAGCTCTTCTCACAATTTACACCCTGCTCTTGACTTTCCGAAAGGCCCCTCTGACACGACGGCGAGGAACAGGAAGACTTACAGTACTTCAGATGTGCGTCGTATCCGCAGAGCCCTGGGCTGTTTAGCTTGGCTCTACAGTTTGGGAGCTGTTCCTGGTATTAGAGGATGTTTCTCAGGTGGAAGTTTTGAAAACTAGCCTGGGGCTTAAGGGGCCAAAGCCCTTCCAGAGCCAGATCTGCAACAGATATGTACGGAGGCCCGTTTGAAGGTGGCTGGGAGGGGAGTCTGCCGTATATAAATGGAGTAAAACAGCAAGAGTAAATGAGAAATGAAACACATTGTAATGCTTTCATTGAGAGTCCCTGGCTGTCAGTCAGAAGGGAGGTGATGGGGTTCCTCAGATCTGGCAAATAAAAGGGGGGAGAGGGAGTGTAATCCATCGAGACGTGGGTCTGCTGTGCTAACAAAGTGCACGCATGTGAAGCTGGAAGAGTGCAGGTGCCCGGCTGGGTGTGTTGACAGCTACAAGTGGCAAGACGCTGGCAGCTCCGGCTGATCTGCAGGGCTGATACATCAATCTAAACAGGCGCAGTTTGATCTGGCAGCAATCGCCAGGCTCAAGCGGCGAAATCCAGAGGTTTCCATCAGAGACGAGTAGGGCTGCAACTAACGATTATTTTAGTAATCGATTATTCAACAGATTTTTCCAGTGATTAAGTTGCCAATCAATCTAACAATTAATCGATCATCTAAAAAATCTGCACCTTATGCAGATTTTTTTTAACCTCTCCAATGTTTCTTTTAGACAATGTTAGATGTTTATTTGCATCTAACAGATGCAAATCTGTTAGATCTCCAGCTAAATCACTACTCACATCATCATGTGAAAAGTTCAGCTCTTTCTGCCTGACTTGGCGTCAAACAGCGTAGGTCTGAGCAAGCTTCATTATGTTGGTCATTTTTTATATTAACCAATTTATTATAGGACAGAAAAAGGTGTTTAACTCTCCCTCGGTCTTAAGAGACGGGGTCCATTCGAGTTTACCCTGTGTGCGGTCCAGCAGGGTGGGACCGATGCCACCTGCGCTTTCTTTGTGTCGTTTCGGGAACTGACGGTATGACTGAACAGTCACCCCCGCCGTTGTCCGACCGTGACATTTGCCGCGCTCCTCCTTGGCATCACGCTAAGACTACATGAGGGTTAATTGATTTTTTTTTAAATAGATTTTGCACTGGGTGAAGCTAAAATTGTTACCTGATTTCTGTGTACAACATATTTACAGACAAAGGGTTTTTTTCCCCATCTTGAATGCAAAATGTTTGTATTTTCTGGCCAGTTTTGGCTCAATTACTGCTATGAGTGTGTTTTTCTTTCAATAATCTGCCTTTTTTGGAGTCTATATCCTCCAGTTAATGATTAATCCATTCCTAAATTAGTTGACAATAACTTCAATAATCGATTAATCTGGATTAATCGTTTCAGTCCCAGAAAACAAGCCACGAAGCAAATTTGAAAAATGTTGGCGAGTATAGATTTTGACGTAGATGAGCTGAAGTGGAACTCATCTCTTTGTTTCAGGAGAGGAGAGACGCAGAAACACGCCATGTAAAGGAAAGTTCAGAAATTCCTGCTGCCAAAGCACATTTGGTGCAAACAGAAACCGAAGCGCTGGGCCCTTCAGCTCACCTGGTTGATGTGTTTCAGTTTGTCAATGATCTGGCTGATGACCGGCTCCGGCTGCTTGTTGCTCTTAGACTCCGAGGCGGGATGAAGCCGTTTCTGGCTGGGCCCGGCAAACCTGAAAGACAAAAACAAACAAACAAGAAAAAACAATAAGTGTTGCTGAATCTTTCCTCTTTTTTCCTGTAATCTGTGCTTTGCAAAAACCACAGTGTGAGCTGCCATGTCTCCCCAAATACGGTGTTTATCACCATCTAGTGTCAGGAAAATTGATGACAGGTCTGAGACGTTTCCTTCCAGAAACCTGAAAAGTCCATTTGTAACTGAGCTCTGACTGAACGGAGAGCTGAGCCCTCAGTGGAGAAACATTTCTAAAGTTAGAAACAGTGTTTTCCAGGACTTAATGTCTTAAAATAGATTTTGTGGTAGATAATAATAAAAAACAACAACAATGGAATCCAAATGGGATTTTCTGGACAAGATTGAACATAAATCTCCACCAGCCTCTGCGCGTAATGGGTCTTAAGCTTCTAATAAGTGGATTTACACGCGCAGTTTATGCACATATTTTGTCGAGATGAGGCAAAAAAAAAAAAATCCTCACACGGTTTCAGTCATTATGCAAAGTTGAGTTGGAGATTAATTTTATGCATATTAACTTGCCACTAAGCGATGTTTTAATCATCCGTGTCGATGCAACGACTTCAGGAGAGATGCGTTTCTGAGCTGCTGCTGCAGCTTGGAGGGTGAATTTAGCTCAAGCAGCCAACAGGCGAGTGCTTACAAGCCTCCATGTGTACCTTAGGAAGCGCTGCTCTGTTGACTGGTTCGTGTGCGTGCGTGTGTGTTAAGAGGAGGAGGAGCTGCTGTGTCTAAAAGGCGTGTCCTCTACCCCCAGACTTTCATGCTGAGACTTTCCTGCACACGTTTGCTGAGTTCAGGCGGCGCCGCAATTAACCCGTTCCCATCTTTCAGATTAGCCACTGCTTCCAGGTACTACCAGATTTTTCCATCCATCTTCTAACACCCTTGTCCCTAGTGGGTCGGGAGGTGCTGGTGTCTATCTCCAGCTAAAGTTCCAGGCGAGAGGCGGGGTTCCTGTAGAGGTCGCCAGTTTTTTTTTCGTTATCACAACAGTGCCAGGAAATATTGTGATAAGATTTTAAGTCCATAGCACTACTTGACAAGACTTTAAAAATTAGCTTTAGTTTGTGTGTTCATCTGTTTCACACTTTATTACTTTATGTTTATCTTCTGTAAAGACCATAGGGTAGTGTGTTAAATTAACAGATATGTTTTTTCCAGCATTAACTCAGAGGGTGGAGCCAGGGTTGTGTATTTTAGTCAGCATTGAGCTTTTTAAATCAGGATTACTCCATAGATTTGGAAACAAATGACATTTAAGGCGCTGCAAGGCAACACGTAAAATTTTTTTTTCTTCTTTTTTTGCAGATTGCATTGTTTTTGTGATCAAACTTAAACTGAAACACAAATGTGGTTGTTTGCAACCTGAACCCAGATCCGGTTGGAGATGAAGTATCATCCTCTGCAGTAAATGATTGAAACCTGAATGTCTAACTCAAATCTGGACTCTTTTCTTCTTCTTCAAAGAAACTCAGTAAGCCTCAAAGAGCCTTGAGATAAAAACATATGAAGGCATATGTGTGTGTGTGTGTGTATGTGAGGTCATTCTCTGCTCTCATCTCTGTGACACTGGCCTGACTGCTCGCCCTCACACACACACACACACGCACACACGCACACACACACACACACACACACGCATACACACACACACACACACACCCACATACACACACACACACCTCTCTCCTGACGTCTGCGCTCATCACTCTTTCCCTCTATACGCAAAGTCAGACTTTTCATTAAACTCGAATTACGTTCCCCCAGTTATTTATTCTCCTTATTAGCCATGATCTCATCTCCTCTCAGCTCCTAATTATCACATTAATAATGGAAAGATGTGTGATCAATTAGTCAGAGGAGAAAGAGAAAATATGGGTCGAGGAGAGAGGATCTGGGGAGAGGGAGATGGAGTGAGAACGGGGAGCCGAGGCAGGTTAGCGTTTCATGTGATAAATGCCACTCAGATAATTTTACCACAGGATCATTTAACACGCGTCGCCGCGTTTCCCCACCCACTCCGTCTCTCTCTCTCTGTTTGTTATCCAATCTCTGTGTTGCCGCCTGCCGAGCTGATCAGATGGGTAAACTCCTGCGATAAACTAATCTAATCACACCCCGATTACCGCACTATTACGCCCAGTCTGACCGGGACCAGCGCCTCCCACACCGGCACAAACAGACGAGGAGGAAATGGGAGCCCAGGTAATGGAGTGCGGAGTCTGACACGTTCTTATCACCTGATGGATCACGCCTCCACCCGGTCCCAATAAGGGCAGGCAGGCGCGCAGGTCACGGTGCGCCAACACTGCCGCTGCTACTGCCGATGAAAGAGGAAACCAGTTTTATCTGGAATGGTCGGTAATTGAAACTCAACAGCAGCTTTATTAGTTTTCTGGTTGTTATAAAGGAGCTAATGTGGTCAGCACCGGTTCAGCAGTGACCTCACGCGGAACGGGTTTTGATTGTGTGTGTGTGTGTGTGTGTGTGTGTGTGTGTGTGTAGGAGTGTTTCATCGCAAGCAATCAGTGCTCAGCTTTCCTGGTCGCATATGGAGGCTCACACTGCAACTGTGTAGAAACGGCGTTATGGAAAATATGTCCAACACGCTACCTTAGCCTCAAACATTTTTACGTGTTTTATTCATAGCTACATTTCTGGAAGCGGTTGTCGACTCCCTTATGTTGGTTTTGAATGAGGGTCTAACAAACACATGTTTAAGATTTTTATGACCTTTTTAAGAGAACAATGAATTAAATTTAACACCTGTATCACGGCAGAAATGCCCAAGAGAAACAGCCATTACTGCTGTTTTTGCCCTTTTAAAAATGTATCGATACACAGAATGAATGTAGCGTTGTAATGGGTTGGCAACATAAAAGAAATAGTAGCAAGGACAAAAGTCATCCAACCAACTGGTGTTAAATTTGCACTTAAAACCATGACAGTCGCAAAAAAGCTAGCTAGCTTTTCTCCTTCTGTTTTCACTGCATGAACCAGAACCAATGCTGCTAATATACCTGTCAGTTAATTTATTTATTTAAAATGGGACAATGTACAACATTAAACCACATGAGGAGAAATGTACTGCACCAGGTTATAGATAAAATTGCTAATTTCCACCTTTAGTGCCCAGATGGAAATTAGCTAGCAAGCCTAACCAAAGCTAGTTAGCGATGGTATTTTAGCACCTGGTTAGCTTCAACCTCCGTGAGTCATAGTAGCAGCTATGATAAATAACTTATTTTAAAGGTTTAGTGATAAAAAGATAAACTTACAAGTCTTTCAATGACAAAAGACAAGCATGGAAAAGGAAGAATCCAGCACTGGTGTATGGACAGAGTCGCTAAGTGACAAAAGAGGCAGAAACTCTAATCAGCTGTGATAGCAGAGAGACTGGAAATGATCTAAGAAATAGAAATTCAAGAAACAGAGCAAAAGAGTATACCAAGAAACTAAACATAAAATGAAATAATATGGCAAAATCTTAGAAACAATATTAAACAGAGAAATGAACTGAATATAGCAAGACCTGTAGAACACAACCCAAACGAGACAATCAAACACAAACAATAACCAAAACCCAAAGAATGAGAAATTAGTACCACAACAGACGAAGACAAGCATAAAAACCACCAATAAGTGGATGAGGACAACATGAACTTAGATATTTAACACTGATTATTACAAATTCCTAAGAACAAGGTATGTTATTTAAGAAAACCTTACTGAAAACAAATCAAAGTCTCGTGTCGTCTGGACACGTAACAAATGGCTTGTGTGTATTTTTTATTTACTTTTTTTTCCCAATTTGGCTGAAATTAGAAAAAGCAAATGTAACAGAAAGTTTTGCTGTGCTAAAGTATAGATAATTAAGAGTTAAATGTTGGTTTACTTTTTAAGTTTAAACATTTGTATTTGGTTTTTTTTTTGTTTTTCAATTAACATTACGGCTCCATATTTTAGCTCCTTACCGGAGCTTTTATCACTCCTTGTGATTTTCCAGCATCATTAGATCCAAAGCAGGCAGGGAAGCCGGATTCTGCATCGCATCTCTCTCACGCCTATCGGCGAGGCGCTCTTTGATGTGGAGCAAAGTGTTGCTCCTCTGATCTCGGTTCCAGGTGGGGTGGTAAACACACGCCTGATTAAAAAGCAAACAAACAAAAAAGAAAAAAACGCCTCATTTAGCGCCAAACGCCGCTCCTAAAGCATGTCGGAGGCGTTCAGCAGTCGACCTCTCCGGAGCTCACCCTTTTCCCCTTCCCCCCCCCGCTTCGTCTAAATTTAACAGCGTGAGACAATACGCCCGGTCCGGGTTTCTGGAGAAGGTCCTAAGAGAGAGGGGATAATGAACGACGATCCGGAATAGATTGAAAACGAATCCCGGCTATATTTGCAGGCGGAATGCCCTCGCAGATGACACGGGAGAATTGCCTGCTGCAGGACATTGTAATCTCTCCATCATTTTGTCTCCCTGCCTGCCTCCCTGCCACGCTGCTATCGCGCCGTTCGGTCCAGCTTGTAATCATCCCCTCAGGACAGCTTCGCCCTCCTCTCGCCAAAAACGGATGTCTCCTTCACAGGCTGATGCCAGCTTTATGGAAAGATAAAAGAAGTTTGAGCAAAGATGGGAATTTAATCTTTGGAAGGCGAGAGGAAAAATATTAACCCGCAGGGGACTCCTATCTCAAATTTGTTAAGACTCATAATTAACAAAACAAGCGAGGAAGAAACAGATGTGTGTATCTGCCCAGGCTAAAAGTAAGCAATGTGTAACAGTTTTTTTTTTGTTTTTTTTTTACATATCTGTTAATCATTTTGCTGTGACAGTGTAATCTAAGACCAATAATCTGTGTAAAAGTCGAGATCATTTGTTGTTTCCCAGTGCTACCACAGAAACAGCTCAGTCAGAAACAACCAATCAGAGTCAAGAAGAGGGTCTTAGCGCTGTCAATCAAGCTTATGTGAGCATGGCTCACAACCTTCCCTTTCGCTCTCTGCTAAGCTTCTTCCCGACAGCAGAACCTGTTACTAATGCTAAGGCTAGTTAGCATAGTGGTGGATAAACAGTTTTTCTGTAACAGTAAGTTGTTTCTCCGCCATTAACACATTTAGCAGCACGTACAAAAGGTTGATAGACAGCGCTAAGACTAGGGTTGCTGACTGTCCCGAATTTTTAGTCAGTTTGAAGTGTGCTATACAGTATGCTCTATCAACCGTATTTTTATTGCCATTTGTAATTTGTATTTGCAAACACTAGATGGCACTCCTCCTCTTACTCAACATGACCTGCATAAAAAAAGTAATGTGGAAGTAGAAAGCGAGTCTCTGGAGGAGAACAGGAACGCTTAAATATTCTTGCATGGGCAGATGTAACTCCAATGTTGGGGAAATAAGAAATACTGCGGGATGACGTAACAACGGACGAACTTGAACTGTATTTTGGAGGTGCTGAGTTGGCAACTTAGCTAAGCCCCTCCTCTTGCCTATGATTGGTTGATTTTGATCGGGCTCAAATATTTTTTCAAGCTCATTATAGTAGCTCAGGGAGGCGGTGGAGGATCTAGATTTTTCTTCCATAGATTATCTGTCTCACACCATGGTGACAGTTTTAATATGTAAAAAACTGATTTAATAAATAAATAAAAGTTACATTGTGCCGCTTTAATGGGAAAAAGTGTGCAACTGGAGCCACACAACAGGGAGCGAGTGAAAAAGCGCTCAAAGCAACCACAGTTCTGCAGGGTGCAGGAGATGTGCTGGAGGCGGGAGGCAGTTAACGGAAACAGCAGTTAACTGCGCGAGGAGAAGGGGACAGCACGCTTGACATTTATAACATCCCATAGAGCCAAAGTCAAGATTTACGCTCACACTCAGCTGGAGGAGAAGGAGAGAGGAGGAGGAAGCCCTTCAGCTCGGGGAAAACTTACCCTTCAAGTCACCTACGCGCTCCGAGACGTGAAATCAACCCGCCGGATCGAGGATCTGCTCGTGAGCCGATACGCTTTAAAAGCACCGGGCTCCGTGGATTTCCCAGCAGATGCGCTCAGAAATAAATGCCATTATTAATCCGTACCTGTCTGTCATCTCCTGTCCGTTCCAGCAGAGGGAGTTGTTCGCCGCGGCGAGCTCCCGACTGCACAGCGCCTCCCCGAGGCCGCTGTAGAAGGAGCTGAAGCTTTTCAGGTTGGTGATGAACTCCCTGAGGTGAAACGGAGAGAGAGACACAGAATAAAACTATCACAGAGATAAAGAGAGAGAATTCAGCTTAATAAGACTGAGAGCAAGTTGATTAGATCCACCCCGACGCCCCCCCATGAGACGCAGAGATTAAAAGGGGCCAGAATAGGCGGCTGTCTCTGCTCCTTAATTGACTTTAATCTGACCATTTGGAGACTGAAGCCTGCAGTCCTGCTGGGCAATTACGGCGCTCAGCTGGGGTCTCGAGTGGAGAGAGAAAGAGTGTTACAAGGAACCTGGTGAGACTGTGAGGAGCCTCTTTGCATTTTACATTAGAGATCAAAAAACAGCAGGGCATCACTGGGAATTTAAAAGACAACGATACATGGTTTTAAAGATTTCTATTTAAAAATCTCTGCTTTCCTGAGTCTTAAGAGTGTGGCATGCTTTTATTTTCAGCCATTAATCTGATCCCCCAACATCAGAATCCATCTGTGTAAATTATTTTCTTGTTGAAAGAGCCACGAGAAGCCAAACTTTCATTAAACTTTGACAAAAATATAAAACACTACAAAATGGACAAATTCTTCCAACCAATTGAAGTATATGAAATTATTAGATTTTTAGCAAATTTGTTCAGAGCACAACCAGAAAATTCATCTTAAAGTTATTTGGTGTCCCGCCCCTTTCTTCTAACACCACCCTGGGCAACTGCCCGCATCAAAACACGTCCCTGTTTCCAGTGATTTCCTCACCTGCGGAGTCCAGCCAGCGTCTCATCGGAGTCTGAGGGCTGAGCGTCCCGGGTCGCAGATGCAGCAGGAGGCTGATGGAGAGGGGGGGCCTCTACAGAACGGGAGGCTCGCTTCGTAGCGTGTCCACACATGCCGCTCACCTGCAGAGCAGAGAGGAGGAGAAACCGACACTGAGTGAACGAATTAACTTCCCTCTTCCCCCTCCAGCTTCAACCTGTTTATTTCATCTCTTATAAGAAGGGATGCTTTAGAAAACAAGAACCTGTCAGCAGCCAAACCGGCGGCACTTCTTCTTTTTTTCCCCCACTGAGCCCCTCTGCAAATTGTCATCTGTTTTCTGTGTGTTTATTTTTGGTAAGGATGAAAGCAGTGGGGGTGAAGATGTGGGGGGCTAAGGGGAGCATTGGATTTGCATAACAAACAATTCACTGGATCCTCTGCCAGCCGCCTTGTTCAAATTTGTAATCATAACTCAAAAAAAAAAAAAACACGAGCAGGAAACCGAGGCCTCCGGTTCGTCCTGTCTGTCCATGCGCGCTGTGGCTGCCATTGTGTCGTCCATGTGGGATGACATTACAATAACAAATAAGGAGTCCCTCTCTGTCTCCCGGAGATAATGGAGCTGGCACATTCTTTTCAGGTGTAATAAAAATGCAAATGGCTGCTAATGTTTAGCTTGTGATTTAATGATTTGGCGGATCCTTAATTTCCCCCGGGGATGCCGGCCCAGGCTTAATTCTGCCATGTAATGTTAACAGCTAATTGTGCCCGGCTTCCCTTAAAGCGAGCTGCCTGGAGAGACTGCAGCTGAATACCAATGGGTCCGGACGGAGCAGCACCGTAAGTCTTCATTTGGTTGTAGCAAAGGGCCACAAGCTCTCTCACACACACAAAATCGTGTTTTAATGACTTGTGGGGACTTTACATTGATTTCCATTCATTTTCAACAGCCCAGCTCTTACCCTAACACTAACCATCACATACCAAACTCCCTAACCCAAAAACAGCATGTCCCCTCATGAGGGGAACCCACATTGTAGACAGAGATAGGTCCCCACAAGGATATAAAAACAAGGATATCTCTCTCTCTCACACACACAAACGTATGGACATGGTCGTGCGCGAAGACATACATGTTTTACAGCTTAAACAAAAGTCCTTTCATCTATTATTCACTTGAATAATGCACCTGAACCCATTAACATGACACAGTGCTACATCATACACACTCACACACACACGCAAGCAAACACACACGTTAACTTAAGCATTTATATTCAACAAATGCTGACAAGCGAAAGTGCTTATTGTCAAGAACACAGATTTATCAGGGTTAATCTATTCAGAGCTGCAACAGCACACACACACACTCCACCCTAACAAACATCAGGTCATCACCATGGCGACTTCCCTTCACCTCAGAGCTGACATCTAACCATAACGAGGAACACTGAATGCAGTTTAAGTCCCGTTCGGATGGATCCGTGGGGGCCTGTGAGGCTGACTTGTCCTGACAACATCCGGGTTTACGCCGAGAGAGAAATGACAGAAATGAGCGGATTGTGCGGAGATACATGCGGTATGTTGCCAGGAGTATTACGATATCACTCCATATCGGTGAATCTCAGTGTTACAATCACTTGGATGTTTGAAAATCGAGCAGCTACACGTTCAAACCGCTTCTGCAGACATCGGTGACTGTCTGCAAAGGTTAGAGTGACAGAACAGGACTGGGCAAAATTCAATAAAATCTTGCATGTTTAAGTTTATTGTTGAGCAGATTAAAAAATTGCACACTACATTTATTTATACAGTTTTATTAATCCATCCATTTTCTAACACCCTTGTCTCTACTGGGGTCAGGACAGGTGCTGGTGCCTATCTCTAGCTAACGTTCCAGGCGAGAGGCTGGGATCACCCTGGACAGGTCGCCAGTCTGTCGCAGGGCAACACAGAGACAGACAGGACACAACCATGCACACACACACTCACACCTAGGGAGAATTTAGAGAGATCAATTAACCTGACAGTCATGTTTTTGGACTATGGGAAGAAGCCGGAGTACCCCGAGAGAACCCACGCATGCACAGGGAGAACATGTAAACTCTGTACAGAAATACCCTGGGCTGGGAATCGAACCCATGATCAAGGCAACAGTGCTACCAACTGCGCCACTGTACAGCGACAGTTTTATTCAATTAAAGTAAAATTTTGACGCAACCAAAGTGGTTTCCACAAGATGATTTTGGTCCTTCTGGTAAAAAGTTAATAAACAACGTCCCTAGGCGCAACGCAGAGTTCGCTGCCACTGGACTCCAATTTTTCTCTTTTCTTTCCCTACAATATGAAATAAAATAGTTTTTTTACTTGATCTTTATCGAAAGGGTCATGCAGCTCTATGCTAATCATATTAGTAGAATGGAAGGTAAAAATGTCTCTCTGGATTGCAAAGGGTTTGCTCTAGAGCAGGGGTCTCAAACTCCAGTCCTCGAGGGCCGTAGACCTGCAGTTTTTAGATGTGCCACAGGTACAAAACACTGGAATGACATGACTTAATGACCTCCTCCTTGTGTAGATCAGTTTTCCAGAGCCTTAATGACCTAATTATTCTGTTCAGGTGTGGTGCAGCAGAGGCACATCTAAAAGTTGCAGGACTGCAGCCCTCGAGGACTGGAGTTTGAGACCCCTGCTCTAGAGTGACACATCACGTCTCCAATGAACAAGTCTGGGTTTGGCAGCTGCTAACAGAAGACTACTTTCCTGACTGCAAGAGTAAAGTTTGGTGGAGGGATATTCAGGTGTGGTGTTGCTGCCCCCTTAGTTCTGGTGACAGGATGTCGTGATGCAGCAGCAAACACGCTCATATATTTTGGTTCGTTTCATACTCCCAACTTTGGGAGCGGCTCTCTGTAGTTGCTACATGACTGTACACCAGAGCACATAGCAAAGTCCATGAGGACACGGATGAGCAAGTTTGATGTGAGAGGACTTGACTGGCCTGCTGTCCTCAACCTGACAGAGTACCTCTGGGATGAATTAGAGCAGACACGGCGAGCTAGGGCTTCTTTCCCAATGCTCTCCTGGAAAATCAGTCAAATATTCCCATAAACATGGCTTCAGAGTTCACGGACAGCCTTCCTAGGACAGCAGAAGCTGTTGTAGCCACAAAGGATATTGGGCCAACTTGAAGCCTTGTGCATTATGTGTTTTCCAGGCACATAGAGCCATTTTATAGCACAATCAAGTAGCTATGTTACCTCCAGTTGTCATAAAAATGTTCTATATATATCAATTAAGATTTAAAAGACATTTTGCTACTAATCACCTTTAAATTGGGCCTCCGTCTCTTTAAAAAGCTCCTGCTCTTTTTGAAGTTCTGCCTTCAGGAAGTCATGACAACATGGCTTCTCTATTAACCTTTTAACAAAGTTTTTACTAGTGTTGCACTGAGAAGTAGCTCCTATGATGAGCTCAGCTGATGCTTTGTTCCACCAGGTGTTTGCTAATTGCTGCTGGCTAGTCTGAAGGAACTGAATGGGACTCCGTCTCTGTGAGACAGAACTTTGGTAGCTCAGAGGACAAGCTCCGTCCTTGAAGGTGGGGCTAGGTCTGCCCAGGTGTTTTGCACAGCTTAATGGTTGCCATGGAGATTAAAGGAGTTCTCAAACATGCATGAAAGAATCAAAACAACACTCCAGGTTTGTTTTTCATGAGGGAATAACATTATAACATGGTGTAAAGCTAAAAAAAATCAACACCACATGATACTGCCACTTTAAGAATGGGATGCCATCAAAGTTCACGTGAATGTTTCTTAATGCTTAAGGCAATGTAGTTTGTCGAGAGTTGAACTCAGATCCGAGTACAATTTGCTGTGACACAAAGTAAACAGGTGTTAATATGTGTTTGTAAAATGTTTTGTCTTTTTTCTCCTTTATTTTGTAATGCGTTGTTGTTGCTCACAACCAGCCTTAGGTGTAACATCATCTCCAGTGACTTTGTGTATCCGCCTGACTCTACCAATCACTCAATCTGCAGACGCCTACAGCGATGCTGGTGATTTGCTCCCAGATCTCACTCACAACTCCTCGACCCAAACGCTCTCTGGTGCTGCTGGAGAGGCTACTAGCTTCCAAACTTCCACGACAAACATAATAAGCAGTTTAACTATTATCTGAAAGCATTTTTCTGAACCATCTGAATGATCTGTCCTAGTTCAGTGTTGGCGTTCAGAGTGCATGAGGGTCATAAAACAACTATCACAACTTATTTCCTTACTGATTCACAGCATTAATGTCCTAAGCTAAAATACATCTGCCTCGATGTTCCATCTACATAAAAAAATATGTTAATAATTAAAAAAGAAATAGCCGTGATTGCTTTACTGTGCAGCTCAGACTGCTCAATCACTTGTCATTCAGTCCGAGATGAGAGAAAATCAGACAAGATTGATGAGGAAAAGAGTGTTGGAAAAATGCTAATTATACATTTATGCTCATCAAACAATGCAGTGACAATATATAAGATGATCCTGCTACCGAAAAGCAAAGAAACTTCATTCACTTACCTGTAAAGCATGAGGGACAATATTAGAAGTAATGACATCATGTCTCTGATTTAAGCTAAATAATCACTCCTTTAGAGCAAACCAAACTATTCTTATACGTCAGACTTATCTAAATAACAAATCCCAATTTAACTACAGACCCACGATAAATCAGTATTAACATCGGTATCGATATGATTTTTTTAACATATTGGTATTGGTCTGACAAAGTCGATATTAAAACAGATATTTATTTCCATCTTGTTGCCGTTTGTTTCTGGAGTGGAGGAGGTTGGTCATGTGACAATGATACTTGTGCAGCAAAGGATTGTGGGTAGTTTAACTGAAGAAGACAAGTAGTGGTGACGTCACTGGTTTGGCCGTTCTTTTCAAGATGTCAAAAGGGCAGCAAAATATAAGCACTGTATTGGTAAATACCGGTTATCGGTACCGCCAACCTCTGCTCTCCCATGCATTAAATAAAACCGACATCTCTGATCACCAACAATCTAAACAGCGTCCCTGGAGAAAATACCAACAACACTCTAAGGTGCCTCTCTGTCCGTTTCTCTGCCAGCTCATTTCCTCCCCTCACATCTTCCTCTCATGTAACTCTTTCATCCTTGCGGGGCCCGCAGCGAGCGCCGCCGCTCCCGCAGGCCATGATTAATGCGATCGGAGCTGCGCTCGCCTTTTTGTTTACGCATTCCCGGGAAGCCGGAGGGGACTTGTGACACAAGCAGGGGAGGGCCCAGAGGGAAGCGGGGACTGATTCAGCACACAGACTCTGCCCTGCCCGATTGTTTTCAGATTCTTCCAGGAAGGGGGGAGGCTCATTAGCCAAGCATGAGCATCACCCAGGCCTGGACCGACACAACCAACAGGAGAGTCTGCCGATAAAGCCTGGCTCAGCGGGGAGAAGCGGGAAACGTCTGCGCGCCTCCGTCCGTCCCAAGCAGTCCACCTCGCCGACACACACATGTTCTGCTGAGCGTCTGCTCCTCAGCGTCTGTGTGGCACTTTGCTCGTGCAAACACGTCGTAAAGATAATCTCTAAACAAATCAATGGGAATGCCCATGGGCCAGGAACAAATTTATGATGAGGCTTTTACATTGTCCTTGATCATGAGGATTTACAGCAACTACAAAAAGAGAAAAGAGACTCCGTCCATTGGTGAAGCTGGAGAATATCCGATGAGGACCCAGTCAGTCCTCCTCCACCTCCTCCCTCTTCTTCTTCTGCTCCCAAATGGACTCTCGTCACCAGAGGTAAAACTGACAACTGGTGAAATCCACGTGTTATTTCCACTGAAGACCTTTCAAAGTCTCAAATGAAGAGAAAAGGATGGGGGGGGAGAATAGTCTTAAAGTGAGTAAAAAGTCAAACGATATCCAGCTGTCACAGTTATCTCCAGAGGAAAAGAGCTCTGGCTGTGTTGAAAGTGAAATATTGTCTTCCACTGTTTCATACTGATAAACAAAAGAAAGAAAAGAAGTTGCACTGTAAAGAAAAAGTTTCATTTAAAATCTTCCCAACTCCAAACTCTAATTTAAAAGTGGGTCTCTGTTAGGCAATTACTATTAACTATTTCCTCTCAATAGGAATCACACTGTAAGGATATTAGAGTCAGATGCTAGCTAGCATTAGCTTTCACTTGGTTGGTATCAAGGTGCACCGAGGTCTCCAGTTATTCTAGTTTTACATTCTGGGGGGAAAAAAATCTAGTCTCATCAAAGTTGTGGAGCATAGAGTAACACGGTTCTGCCCCTCCGCCCAAACAAATCCAGTCTAACCCAGAACAAACCTATAGATATCATCTCCAAGTCCAAGCCTGAAGTAAACCTGACATATTTATACTGTATTTAATAATATTTTACTGCTTTTGTTTTTAGACCACAATTTACACAGCTGTGTAACTTCTGCCGCTTTTAGCGTTTGTTTAACATCTTCCTGCTCCATTTAGTCACTTCTTGTAACAGCAGAGTGAGTCAGGTGCAAATCGTCTGGGATGTGTGACTGATAGGAGCTGCGTGCACATTGTGCTGTGAGCTGCGGTTTTACAGCCCAATTAACTTCTGCACCTTAATGTCTTCATGTCCTCAACAGGGTAAACTAACTACTCTATTTAGACTACAACAAGCAGATCGTCACAACTTTATATCATACATTCTTGTTTCGTTTTCTCTCTGTTGGATGGACTAAAAACGTATTAAACTCGCCACTGAAGCCCGACACCGACCCGACCATCAAGCGCGTCGTTTTTCAGGAATTTCAGGTCGGGTTCGGTTCGGGGCATAAATCTAAACTCTCTAAGGATCGGCCTCTGCTGCTCCAACACAAGGAGCTGAAGAGTCGCCCACGCTTCTGCAGGAAGGGGTTTATGGTGAGAGCAAAAAGTCCAGCCTGGCCACCGGCCGCTGCTGGCTGCGAGGCGTTATAAAACGCTGCCATCCTCGGTGCCGAGGCAGTGGTCTACATAGAAGGTGCGAGAACCGAGGAGAGAGAGGAGTTGTATAATCAGAGCGACTTCCAGGAGGAGCGATCGTCAGACTCACATCCGAGAAAAGGGCAAACGCAGTACCACCTCAGAGTGGAGCACATTTCTCTCCAAAGAACCTGAGGAGTGTTTTCCACTTCATGACTGTTCCTGAGTTCATTCTTTGTCTGGTTATTTTTGGACAAGGTCTAGGCACAAATGCAATCAGGACATTGGCAGGCTGCACGACAGAGTTTCACTTCAGGAAACTGAAAGAAAATATACGGCTACTAGCAGCCAGTTCCCGTAGCCGTGTGTCATGTTAGCCAACTACTGTATCGTTGTCTCATGTTTGTCAAATGTTGTAACATTTAAGAGATTTCCACCCCATGATTAGCAAAAGGTGAACACACACAGTACTCTATCTTAAGATATTCTTTTTGAAAATAGCTGAGCTACACACAGGAAGCCCGTGGTAACTCCGGAGGAGCCCCCGGGTACAAAATCCCTCAAGCTAAAGTCTTTCTGGAGGAGAATTAAACACAGTGCAGGGATGTAAGCGCTTGTGTTGTGCGTACTGCACACAAACTCGACGAAAAGACCCATCGAAGGGACACGGAGCACGACATTGATTTACACAAGCACAATTGCAGCTAATGCTGTGATCAATATTTTCAAGCAAATTTAGAACAACGAACAGCTGAACGGTGTTGAGAGAAGTTACACTAACGTGGGAGACGTGCTCTGTGTTTTAGAAACAATGTGAAAATGCTGGCTGGACGTGTAAAGAGAGGGTTGCGTTGTGCTATGGATGTATTTAGGCAACTACTCAAGACGTAGACCAGGAAGGTAGCGTCTGTGTGTCCTGATCTTAGTCCTATTGAAAATATGTAGTAAGATGGCCCACAAACCTGACCCAAAACACACACCTTCAAAGGAAATCCAGCTAAATACTAATAAAATTCAAATGTATAATTTGGAGAAAAGAACTAAAAGTCTTGTTATTCTGGAAATTGAGCAAATAAAAATCGTTTTTCGTCATCCCAATTTACCTAAAACGTGAAAAGCTTGGTCGGATTTCACGTCAGAAAGTGAGAAAAAAATGACTGTCTTTTTTTACACCTTGTACGTAAACGTCTGGTTTTGAACAATATCACAGTGAATAGTGAGTGAAATTCTGCACCGAGCAAAAAAATCTGTTAAAAATGGCTTTAAAACGCACAAAGTTTCAAGCTTAATCACGTTTCCAGCGTTCAAACCGGCGATCAGAAGTTAATAAGCTTAATGGCTGAATTGATGTTCATTAACTTTTAAGCATTTTGCCATCGTTTCTAGAGCAACATCTATAAAACTAATTGGTTTTTGATGAGTCCTTCTTTTTTCCCTTCCTGTTTGTGTTTTTGCGGCCGGAGGGCCGATTATTCATCTATTATCAGACGAGCAAACTGTTTGTTTGTCAACATCAAGCGAACCACTTAGCTTTCGATTATTGTCAACAAAACAACAAACAGTTCCTTGGGGGAGTTTCGAACAGCATGGCCCGCCTTCTGAAAAACTGGGTTAAACATGACTTCATTGTGTCTGAACAATGAAAACACACTTGACTAGACGAATAATAACTTTGATGATATTTTGCAGCTCCGGCGGTGTTTACATTTCAGGGCCGAGTCTGGCTCCTGCCACGTTAGAGCTGAGTAATCAGAAAATAAAAACGCAATACATGATTAATTGGTGCTCTTGCTCCGTCTTTGAAGCAACAAGTTGGATGTAATTTAAGCTCCCTGAGAGCAAAGGTAAAAGGAAAAAATATATATACATGTATATTGCTGATTGAAAGTGCATTATTGAGAGAGAAACTCAAGGAGGTATTTGATATTTAACTTAGAAAAAAATGTTGTAAGTATTCTTTCACCTTTGAACTTTTTTTTTCTTTTGTATTTTGCAACCACAAAGTTCACACAGCACAGGAGTCGAGAACGTTAAAGCAGGGTTAGGTTATGAAACAACAGCCCAACCTGTGAGAATCTTAATGAGCATTGTTCAGTCCTATCAACTGAAAAGTGCGGCAAACACGTAAATCTATCGAGATGTGAAGGGACAGGCCTGGCAGGGAGACGACAAATCAGAGAAGCAGACTAGAGGTCAGCCATTAGCCTAAGAGTGCAAGTCACTCCGCCAGAGCCACAAGAAAACGGTTGACTATTCAGATCAGAGCATGTGCTAGAAAGGCCCAGTCAAAGTCCAAACCTAAATCCAATTAAGAATCTTGAATATTGATCTTGGCTAAAATATTTGACGGGGTGTGCGTAAGACGGACATGACACCATCATAAACGTGACATAACACCTGCTATGAACATGAAGGAGTTTTCAGGAATGTTTACAACTATTGTCATGAAGTGTCATTTGGTAAGTTATTACACTCATGATGCAAAACTGACTATTTGGTCTTTTAATACAAATTTTATTACGGCTTTGTATTAAAAGTGTCATTGTTTACCGAACAATGCAAAACTGACCCTTTTAATGGACTTTTAATGCAACTTTGCATTAAAGGTGTCACTATTTACCGAATGACACATCATGATAACAGTTGCAAACATTCATAACTCCTTCATCTTCATGACAGGCGTTATGTTTATGACAGCACACCCCGTCAAATATCTGTCTATAGGCATGCAAAGATGCAGACATACTGTAGAAAAAGTCTTGTGGAGTTGTAAAAATGTTTGGTGAACAATTTAAAAATTACATTTAAATAATAATAAAAAAACATTTTATTTGTAAAACATCTTAGTGGAGGGGTATTATGTAAAATCATAATTTTTCAGCTTTATGTTCATCATAAATATCATCATAAACATGCCTGTAGTGACGCTTTGATTCTTTCATGCATGTTTGAGAAATCCTTTAATCTCCATGGCAACCGCATTCAGAGGTTCCTAAACGCTAATTCTCATAAAGTGCCACCCCTTTCCATACAACTGCTCTTTGGAGCCGAAGTCTCCAGCTCAGCTCCTCTAGACTAGCGGCAGCAGCAATTAGCAAACGCTCATCATAGGAACTACTTCTACCTGGGAGGCTTTCCATACCAAACGGTGTAATGATGACTTCCTGAAGGTGGAGCATTGGTGAGAGCTGGGGCTTCTTAAAGAGACAGGGGCCCAATTTCAAGGCATCAAATCGCAATGTCAAAATTTCTTTTGAATTCAGTTTGACATGCAGACATTTCAACAATTGAATGTAACATTGTTACTTGATTGTACTACATGGAAAATACTTTAACCACCACGAGTCCTTTTCCTTTTCCTTCCCAGATACAATCATGCACTGCCTTGTGTTGGTCTACCACTTAAAAATTTGTGATGTTACCCTTTAAAAAAAACAAGAAACAGTGAGACTTACACAGACATGAATGATTTTCTAGCAACGTTTCAACGTGCGGAAAATCTCTGATCCTGCTCAAATCTGTCACATTTCCGGCCTCAACCTACTTCCCCTTCTTCATTTTCAGCCGAGCGGGTCACCAGGTGATGGATGCCTCTTCCACAATCTCCTGTCCTCCCCCCCCCCTTGGGCTCACTTTGACACCCCACTCCCCCTCACCTCCTTCCCCACTCCCACACCAATCTTTTTCCTCCCTGGTTCTTTGTCGCTCTTTTTCTCCTGTCCTTTTCCTCAGTAACTGGTAAAAATAGAGCTTCATAAATCATGTATTTTTTTTCTCACAGCAGAGAGAGAGAGAGAGAGAGAGAAATAAAAAATGGGAAGGAAAAGAAATAAATGAGGGGATGAAGGAGTGGGAGAAAAAGATGTCGAGGGGGGAGAGAGAGAGACGGGCAGCGGACGGAATAAGAAAAACTCCATGGGAGAGGAGGGAAGCTGACAGGGGAATAGATTGGAGCGGTCGGCCTCTCGGCTGCCCTTGCCGAGCCTCTTAACGTCGGTTGATTTACCCGGGAGTTGCACTGGATGGAGGGACTGAGTGTTAACACGCCAGAAAGCGGGGCAGGGCGAACCGTGAGTGGTCATCTCGCCTGCGGAGCTGCTTGTTCAAAACCCGCAGAGGAGACGTCTTCCTCTGCATCTCAAGGACTCTCTTACTCAGATACTCAACCCGTCCGCCTCCTGAAGCGGCGGGGGCCTCAGTCCCACTGGAGGGCGGGTTAAGTGGGAGATGGAAACGACAACCACATGACACTTGGAATCGCAGAGCACCGCAAAACAAGGCTGCGATGCGTTCAAGATGTTAGCGGTGTACGGCCGAGTCGCTCTGAAACGCTGCGGGTTTCTCCTTGTCTCTTCAGACGCGTCGCTGATTCATTTCATCCCCTCCCACAAGCATTTTAGAAGAGCGTGGAAAATGGATTATATGCTGCTTAAATTGCTGTTATTCACACTGTGGTTGTGTGCTGAAACATACAAGGTTCCCATGTCACATCAGTCCAAAATGTTGATATAGGATTTGTCTTAAACTGTGTAGAAAAATAAAACAAATAACCAAAAGCAGATTTGATTAAAGGGACGGTATAATCTGTTACTAAGGCACATGGCGCCATTTTATATCACAACGGACTAATTAAGTTACCTTCAGTAAAATATTCTATATATCAAATATGACTTAAAATAACTTTGATTTTGCAGTTTGATGCTTTGAAATTGAGTCCCTGTCTCTTTAAGAAGCTCCTCCTCATTCTGAAACGCCACCTTCAGGAAGTCATCACAACATTCCTCCATCAAGCATTTTTTTTACCGGTGTTTTACTGAAAAGCAGTTTGTATAATGAGCTCAGCAGGTGTTTGCTAATTGCTGCTGCCGCTAGTTTGAAGGAGCTGAGTGGGGGAGTCATTGTCTGTGAGGCGGGAGCTCGGCTGGAGGTCTGCAGCTCTGAGGAGGAGCTTTGTGGAAACAGGCGCCGCTTTGCGAGAGTGGGCGTTTTTACAAACCCGACTGGTTGCCATGGAGATTAAAGAATCTCTTAAACATGCATAAAAGAGTCAAATTAACACTCTAGGTTTGTTTTTGATGAGTGAATAACATTATAACATTTTTGGGATTTTCCAACAACAAATCATGACAAGAATTTTTTTTTCCACCTAAGAAGCAATGTACTTGTAGATGTAGTGCTGAAATAGAAAAGCTACAAACACAACAGCCGTGACACACACGTCGAATCTGTCATTCATTAAAGTTGCACTTCTTTAAGAAGAAAGGCAGTCGCACGTGCTAGCAGTGATTGAAGTGGAATAAAAAGAATAAATAAGTGCCAGTACTTGGCGTCAAGCAAACGTGGGACAGAAACATGAATGATATATTTATATAGATCTATCTATTGATCTGGGGATCAATAGTTGCTTTGTACAAAAATGGCAAAGAATAAAAGAGAAGCCGGTTCTTAATCAAATCCAATCGAGTCCAAAGTGTCACTTCAAGCAATGAAAAATAACACAGAAAAAATAAAGATACCAAACAAAAAGTTCCTTAAAAATGTACAGAAACATGTAGAGAAGCTGTTATGGTTTCCTTCTGTAAAACATGAGGGGAGCCTGGGGAAAGATGAGCTATTTTGTAGGATCCCTACATTAAGGCAACCTTACCTGGAAGAAAAATTTTAATCCTTCCTCCAGAATCATAAAATCTTTCAGAGCACAACTGATATATTAAACAAATTAAAAATATCTACCATGGTCTAAACACAATTCTTATAAAAGTTATGATTCACTTTCAAGAGTGAAAAATGTTTTTTATTTTAAAGGATAAAAACCATCTAAACAGTTTACCTCTGAGGTTCGAACCTTTCCAAAACTTTATTAAATGATGCCTTCCTCCTAACTATTGGGCCGCATGATCAAAGTTTTCGTATTTTTAATATAGTTTTCATTCTGTTGGCTCATTTTCTTCCCAATTAGGCCTGACCTCAACCAACCCACTGCACTTTAGCAATATTATTATGTTATGTCAACATAATATTAGTTCTATTTTTATCTTTGATAAATAAAAATACAAAACTACATGCAAAGGTGCAAATAAATAGTTCATTACTGCAGCTTTTGCCATATTTAATATGTGTGGCCGCCATATTGGATAATGAAACAGGGGTTTCTTGAAGACCTAAAACTGAATTCTGACTTCAGGGTTTGCGTTTTTCTCACCGAAAACTCGGAAAATCTAAAATTGTTCATTCGGGGGGTGGCGCCCTCTGCTGGTTTGGCAAGTGGCTTCGGTAAACCTCAGGCCAGCTCTGGCTGCAGTACTGACATTAGCTTGTACATAACAAGCAAAAGAACAAAGTGAAGATTCATTTTCATCTATGTTATGGTTTCATTTTTGTCCTTGAACTGAACGGAGCTGCTTTTGGTATGTTTTGCTAGCACCTTTGCTTAATAAAAATCCAATTTTTAAAATAAAGATGCTGCTAATGAAACGTTGTAATTTCCCTCAGCCACCACAAGAGGGTGAGCTGTAGTTCCTCTACTTTTTCTTTCTTTCTTTTTTCTAACAAAACTATATTCCTGCACTGCAACAGACCGCTAATAAAATATATTAAAAAAAAAAACAATCAAAGAGTGACGTTTCTGTAAGAACTCAGAGCTTGTTTACATATTAGCAGGTCCTCATCAGCCTCAGGTTGGCTCAGATCGTCTCGATGAACAGGTCAACTGCGACCAAACATCCAGGTGCGGTCTAATTGTGGCTCATCTCCTGTGGCTCGGTGAGGCTAAATTAGCCAGCAGGAAAACAACGCCTCTGTCCCCTCGAATGACACCAAGTGGTTGCATTCGAACCTTACACAGGAAGCAGACAGACTCCACAAACGTAACGTGAAGTCCGCCGTGCCGTCAAACAGACGCGCATGTCAAATTGGTTTAAATTTAAATGAGAATCCCAAACGGCAGGCTAAACACCCCCGCCATGGTCTGCTACTCACAGATACAAGCGCTCCCTCCTGCTGCAGAGTAAGTGAGGTCAACCTGTGTGTTAATAAATGATGGCTTCTGAGTGGAAACCTGGTCACCGCGGGGATTCGGGGCGCGAGAGTGAAAAGTTCAGCAAATATACAGGAGCGAGGAGCACATCCAAGCTCTGTGGCTCCAGAAGGAAACAAGGCCCTTCATATTTTATGAGCTCGCCTCTCCGCCTTCGCATGAGGGCTGCGAACTACGCTGAGAGTTTTATCACACTGCACATTACGGGTCACTGCCGCTTATGAGTAAGAGACAGATTTGAACAAGACATGCTGGGAGAACCTGTCTTTAGAAACAACTAGAGGAATTTTTTGTTGTTTTACCTTTTACCTGTTTTTTATATTTTTTTCATGTGTTTTTACGTCTCATAGGCTTAGATGTGGTAATGTAATGCATTGCAAATACTTTATATATGTTGGACAAACTAAAGATGTGTCTGATCAATGCTGTGGGGACAAGCAGCCGTCGGGTTATGAACATGTTTTACGTGATTTCTTCGTCTGGTTTTCTTCTACAGAGATTTAGGGTGTTTTCACTCCTTACAGTCCGGTAGACTCGGTTTAAAATTGCAACATTTGTTACATTTTTAGTTGGTGCGATTCGATTTCACAATGCACTGAATCAAACAATCCAAACTCATTTAAAAACCTGTTTCCCTCCTCGCCTGCGGTGGCACTGCATCAAAAACCACTGAAGGAAACGACATGAAAACCTCAGAAGAAGAGACTGAGCGCAACTTCCTTCTTCACAGAATGTAAATAGATGTTGAGTATTGTCAGATTTTAGCGGTTGTAGGGTTTCTCTTTCGTCTTTGACGAAAGACCATGAGCCATTTCTCCTGTTAGCGCTAATGTTTGTTTTAGCTGTATTGACCGAGTTTCAGCGGTTTCTGCTTTAGGACCAGAGATCCCTTCAACTGAACCGAGACCAAGGTTTGTAGGCGGACCAGAGTTCATTGTTTTGGTCCACATCAGAGTTTGATTGCACATTCACACCTTCCCAAACAAACCAGACTTTCTATTTCTAGGCAAGTGAACTAGAGTTTGATTAAAACAGACCAAACAACAGGGCTGGTGCGAATCCACCCTTAGAGGCAGTTTGCCAAATATGTCCTTAAACCTGATGGCATTTCCTTGTTTTGAAAAGACGCCAATATTTGCCCCCTGTTCTTCCCACTTTCATCGACTGTTTTAGGGAAATGCTCACACCCGGCAGCACTGCTACTCCAATTACTGTAATTCTCTTCTCTGTGGTTTGCCACACAAAAGCTATTAATAAGCTTCTATTAGTTCAGGCTACCGCCGCTCGCAAGTTCACCAGAACCCCAACTAATGAGAATGTTGCACATCTACCATCCTCCCTCCAAAATGCTCCTGCATCACACCCCATCCGGAATTATGATTCCCAAAACTCTCTCTCTATTCCTCCAAGAATTTTACAACGACGTAATAGCTTTAGATGACTTGGATCCTAATCATGCATAGATTGTGGTTTTTTTTGGTCACTCTTTTTTTATCTGTTTATCTTCTACTATGAGTGACAAGAAATTAAGTTTTGATTTAAAACAACCGAATTTTCCATCCATAGAGTCCATCGTGTGATCAGAAATACCAAAAAGCCGATCTTTTTCCAATCAATGAATGCGTGAATGCAGGTTGCAAAACCATCAAAACTCTTCAAAGAGGACACTGTCACTTTAAACTTATTTATTTCAGTATCAGTTATGTTTTTAAACTGAACTTTGCTCTATATGTACAGACTTATCAGTGCTTCATTCAGGTGCTAGCTGCGTTAACTATGCTAGCTTCTAATACTCGGTTGTTCACGTTTGTTTTAAAGGAAACTCTTACACATTCTAAAACTACAGTACAAGTAATGAATAATGATCAAGCACATCAGGAAGACTGGAGAAAAAGATTTTCAAAATGGTTAATTGTAGTTCTTGAATATGACTCTGATTACTGCGCCTTATCTGGTTCTTCAATTAGTTATCATTGAATGTGGGTTAATTTTCTAGTTATATTCCTACTGATGTTTATGTTGTAATGAAACCATGTCAAAGGAGAATTTCTTTCTCATCTGGAACAGACAATAAAGCATATCTATCTACAAGAGAAGCAGTAGAGCTGATTTTCTGCTTAAATAATTGAATGGCTAAGGCATCTGTAAAAACAAAGCTGAATGAATAAAATTAGCAACATTACACTAACTGAGTAAAAATATTCTGTTGCTTCATTAAAAAGGCTTAAAAAGCCTTCCCCATGGAAACCAGTTCTGACAGCTTCAGGTTCTTTTGTAAATTATTTCAGTAAAACAGTGGCTGCATATTTGACAGCGCCTCTTTCTAATTTGGTTCACACTGAACAGTGACGGCAACTCCGGCTCGTACAAACACACATGGAAAAAGTCCACAGACAGACAAAGATGGATATTTAGCTGCGACATGCAGAGATTTGTGAAGTGCGTCATTCACAGCTAGCAATGCTAACTAGCACAGTGATGGTTAATTGCAGGTCTGGTTCAAACAGCAGTTCGCCATAAACACACAAAAATTTAAAATGCTAATCTGGAGAGAGAAAAAAGGTACTTCAGCTGGGTTTCCCCCAGAAAACCTGCTGGTGCTCAGGGTGTTAGGGCAGTCATTCATCCAGCCGCCAGTCGTGTTTTTGACTTAAAAAATGTTTAAAGT
Source organism: Xiphophorus maculatus (assembly GCF_002775205.1). Taxonomy (NCBI): domain Eukaryota; kingdom Metazoa; phylum Chordata; class Actinopteri; order Cyprinodontiformes; family Poeciliidae; genus Xiphophorus; species Xiphophorus maculatus. Next base: position 25,492,963 of record NC_036465.1, on the reverse strand, counting down.
TGACAGGAAATTTGAAAATATCACCTGATAGTTATGCATTATTGGAAGACTGCAAGGTTAAGGCCTAAACATAAACAATAAAGTCCTAAAAAAAGGCAACAATTACAAAAAACTAAGATAAATTAACAATGCCAAGCCTGGTGGGGCATAAGTAAAGCCTGGTGGCCCACCAGGCTTATAGTATACTGAGGGAAACCCTACTACAAGGGGGGAGAACAAATCAAGTTTCAGCTTCTAATACAATGACAGGTAAGATGATATAAGATCTCAGAGTTTCACTGTGATCCCCTTTCACATTTGAGAACATCATAAACTTCCTCTTGTACGTCTGTAGCTCTAATATATGTTGTCTTAAGTTACACCGAACAACATAATAAGCACGCCGAAGCAAATCGGGAGTTTGAACTTCAAAAGAGACAAACAATAAAAACGTGTCAACTTAAAAAAGCACATTTGCTTCATTATTAAGACAGTTTATATGTACCGTGAAGAAGAGAGGTCCCAATATCAAGCTCTGAGGAACTCCAGTGCATGATGAGAGAAAAACATGTGAAGGGTTCAGCAGGGCAGAGACACCGTATTTGACCTGATAAAGTGGAAACTAACTTGCCGGTCAGCCAGTGTTGTGTGGTCAACCGCTTTCATAAAGCGCTTTCATAAAAATCAACCAAACGAGCAACACAGCAACATTTTTTTCAATCTATGGCTTCAATAATGCCATGTACCACTTGAAAAGCAGCACGTACTGAGTTATATTGTTGTCAAAGCCCTTGATTGTGTAAAGAACAGTATTTCTGTCTGTTTTGACTGGAAGTGCTTTAGAAAACCTGTGTAGCATTGTTATTATTATTTAATTATATTTCTAGAGTCGCTTTGAAGTAGCTAACGCTCTTACTTTTTAGCAGGTCCTTTGTTCAAGTCTTGATTGCCTTCAGGTGTGTGTGTGTGTGTGTGCGTGTGTGTGTGTGTGTGTGTTTGTGTGCAGGTGTGTGTGCGTGCGTGCGTGGGCGTGTGTGTGTTCATGGCTGTTAGTACTGTTTGTATCTGTGCTTCTTCCTGGTGTCCCTGACTGCTTGTTTCCATCTCCAGTGGGATACCGGACTGTCAAAGTCACCACTGCCACCCAGCAAGGGTCGGAATAGAAATTGAATGTATAGAATAACATTCTGGGGTTTTAGCAAATGGAACAAACCTAATTAATAGCGGTGCGCCAATTGCAGTTTTCTAGCCCACCCCCGATTACTGATCTGTAAGAAGCCTGATCTGCCGATACCAATGTTGGTCGATACTGATTTTTTTTTTGTCTGAAATGTTGTTAAATATACAAAGAAAGTCACTGAATTGGCAACAGTGAGGTGACTGTTGTTAACTACAAATGTGCAGATATTAGCTGATGGGCCGGTCTGTCAGTCAAACACCTCTCGCGGCAGAGCAGAAGAGGACATTGGTTGAGTTGTAGATAAGATCGGCTTCACACGTAAGTATCGGGCCGATCACAGATTTCCCAAAATGGAGGAAATTCTGCCCGATAAATCAGCTGGCCGATTTATGGGTGTACCCCTACTAACTAAAGCCGTATCCATCTCCGTGACACACATTTGGTTTTCAAAAGCCGGTCTTTAAAGAGCCCAAGTAGTTTCAGTGGTTGACGTTGTAACAAAAGCCAAAAGAACAGTTACGTTTTGAGGATAATGTTGATGTAAATGAGAACCTGCGGGAATGTTCCTCCTAGTCAGAGCTGTTGTCAGTGTGACGGTTCACTAGTGTGTGTCGGTGAATGATGCTCACCAGGGCGCTGAGCCGGCTGCGGGCATTCACAGCCTGCTTCAGAGCCAGCTTAATCAGCGACGGCAGCCTGAGAACAACGGCCTCCATATCCTGCTCCCCTCTCATGCCGCCTGCCAACTTCCCCAGTCCGTCAATGTAGCTCCTCCAGTGGGGCTGAACCTCGGCGGCGCCCCCCAGGCAGCCCTGCATTGCCGTCTGACAGAAGCCTCTGCAGGCCGGCGGGCTGAGCATGCCCTGGCAGTGCGGGCAGTACCACAGTCTCAGCAGGGCCCGGCCGCAGTCCCTGCTGGGCCGCAGATGGTCCGTGGTGTTGACCACCTCTATGCCCAGGTTGAGCGCCTGCAGGAAGACCCTTGTGGCCAGGAGGGAGCGAGACAGGCGGGTCATGATCAGTTTGGGGTAAGGCCCAAATGCTCCGGAGTCCTTCCAGGCTCCCCGCACGCACTCCTCGGACTCGGCGGACGTACTGCCGCCGAGCAGCCGGCGGTACATGAGGGGAAAGAGTTTGCCGAAGAACACCGCCACCATGTGGTCCACCGTGGAGTCGGAGCCGAGGATGTAGAGCGACATGTCCAGGAAGAGCTGCCCCACGGAGCTCTGGGCTCCAGGGAGGAGAGCCGGGAACTCCGACTTCAGCACGGTCAGGGTGGAGTTACGGCCGTGACGCAGCACCAGGTCGAAGGCCTCTGAAAGGAAACGACAGAGCACAACGAGAAAAAGTCAACTGAGGCGAAGCTAATTATCATCCACGTGGTAAATAACGTGGTAAGCCCCAAGTGTTTACAGATGCTGTGCCAAACTGTCAGAAATACAGGTCACAAAATATAAAACACAGATAGATGCTTCTCCCTCCTCAACAATCACAGGAGAAAACCACACACTCTCCCACTCTTATTCGATTTACCTGGTTTTTCTTCATCCACTGCTTTCTCTTAAGGGATTACTTCTACATGTCCAGATAATAAAAAAAAGGAAAAACTCTGCACTAATGCGTGACAACTTGAAACAAGTAGGCAACAGCACCCTCCAAGAAAATCTTTGCGAAAGAAAAAGCATTTAGGTCGATAAATGTGTTTGGCCGTGAAGAGTTTCTTTGAGGAGTGAGAGGCGTGCAGAACAAATGAGGATTGTCGATGCGCAGAAAGGAAAATGAAAAATAATCAGCGCCATTTCCAGTCACAAAGAGAAGCCTTATCAACAAGGTTGCACGAGACGGCGGCGCGCCGCCATCGACCCGGTGGCGCGGCGACAGAGGGCCCGACAACAGAGGGGATTTAAAGCTCCATTACTGAACCTAGCAGGGGAGCTGAGAGTCGGTGAAATGAAGCTTTGGACCGCAGAATGGCTGCAGACGCCTGAAATCCCATTTATGCCACAGCAAGGCCACTTAATCACTCTGTCGAAAGTGGCGGCCGCCAAACTGCTCTTTGAGGACGGAAACACTGGTTGAAGTGACGTTTAGACGGACTCGGTTTTTGTGCTGGTCGTTTCATCTTTCTCATTTGGTTTTCCTGCCTGGACAGTTTCATTTGTTTCTTGTCAGGCTTCTCTGGCATCAAACGAGGCTCGTCGGCACAGTTTTAGGTCTCTGGAGAAAAAAACCCAGAGAAACAATCCGACAGCTCTCTTTGTTGGTGGGGTTATGTTGAACTTGTAATGTAGTTTTTTTTTATTTATTTATTTTTTTTGGCTTGCAAGTTCAAAGACATCTGAAATTAATATCAGTTTTTCATTATGGAAGTGGAAATTTTGTTTAACTCATAAGTTACGGGGTTGATATCCCAAATAAACTCTAGGAAGAAGAAGGGAAATGTTGTTTCTAGCTTTTGGTTTTGCTACGTTTGGGACTCAAAACAGACACAGGCGAGGCAGAGTGACAGTTAAAGATCGGTCACCACTCCTCTTCCTTCTGCCTGCTCAGAGTCATTACCACTAAACGTCTTTTCAGTTCTTTAGGAACGGTTTTCTGTGTGTTCACTGAGGTTCTGATCCACCTTCATATTGATCAGGTCATGTGTTTTAAATCGGTTAATCAGCTGCAACGGCACATGGTCCAACGAGACTTCTAGGATCTTCATCCATCCATTATCTAACACGCTGATGCTCGCGAGGTCGCAGAGGGGGCTGGCGCCTCTCTCCACCGGTCAACGGGTCATCGATTTGTTGGACGTCTGAAAGAAAGATCGTCCCACAGCACCACAGGTCCTCCGCTACATTTATCAGAGAGCGCAAGGAGGGCGCAGTTACACATTTTTATTTGTTTCACATCAGATCCACATGAGATATTTGGTTGCTCGATCTTACATGCGTGTCAAGCTATTGCACACCTGCTATACGCTTTAGAGGCATTGGGAGACATAATAATAATACTAATAATGACAATAATAATGAATAATTTTGCACTATGGCATAAGCATTTTGACCGCCAGGTTGCAACAGATTTTTAAAAAATCTATTTCTCTTGCTAAAAACACAACTGAAACCTAAATGATAACCCTAACAACAACCCAATAATAACATTTCTTAATATCAAGGCTGGTTGAACCTGAACGTGAAACTCAAGGCATTCATGACTCTCATTAACTTGACTCATAGTCATAACTTCTAGAGTATGGAGCCCCCTAGAGGACATGGGGAAACATTCTTCTTTTGCATTCCCTTGCAATAAGCAAATGCACTTTTTATACAGTCACAAATGTAAAATACATACACACTTAAAGAGCCTCAGTGAAAACGTGTTTATATATTCTTAACTCTTTGGTGCAAAAAACTGAAGATCAATTTATTCACTGCCTGTTTATGTCTGTTTGTGAAAGGTTGAGAAGGAACTGCACATGACAACGACCCTTAAACCATTCTGATCATCAACACAAAAAGACATAATAAAACTTTCAGATATGACTTTAGCATCCCCGTTATAATAACTCAGAATTAGTCCAAATAGTTTGGATATAGTTTTTATTTCTTTCCTTCTTACGGAAAGTTCCTGTTTAGATCTTAGAGGAAATGGATAGAGATGGAAAGCCCATGTTTGGCCTGTTTTGCTTTTTCAGTTCATGGTGCATTTCTATCCTAAAGAAAAAGATATAAAACTTGCGATATCTCAAAAACAAAAGACTTTCGGTATTCAATGATGCCGCATGAATTCACCAGTATGTTCTTGCGAGGAAAAGCAAAAGAAAAAAATATGTCCCATGTCCCCTAAATGGCAATCACAAAACACAGAAATGTAATGGATTCGGAGGTTTTGGGGGGGCATTGCTATGAAAAAAAAATAAAACATAAAATGAGACAGTGACGGAAAAGTAATGCACCCGGACATGATGGTCCGAGTGCATTATGTCCGGGTATCAGTACCAATGAATACTGATACTCATTGGTATCAGTATACAGAAACCTTTAAGAACAGACGCAGACGTAACACACACGCATCATACACGTGTTTGGTTCTCACTGACACACACCGATAAGCAAAAGATTCCCCCATTTTAAGCGCAGCGTTAAATTTCCCCCAGTTGCAGGTTTACTTGTACGTGTTCTTAACCAGGACTTGAAACCGCGTCTCGACTCGCTGCGGAACGAGAAGGTGAAGGAGAGACTGGGAGGATGTTTGGGAGCAGCTCACATCTGTTTGGCTTCCCGGGCTGCAGCCGCCCCACTGCGTCTGGAAGCAGCTCCCTCTGTGATCGCTGAGCAGACAGATGTGCAGATTTCCCACCGAGACGAGAAAGCAGACCGAGAAGCTCAAACTCGTAAAAACTGAAAGACCTACTTAGAAGCACAAAGTTTTATTTTCCTGCATGGAAATGAGAAGACGTCTCGTTCCCTGTTAGGTTATTGATTGAAAGCTGCAGGCTGAAATTAAAGCCGTTTGCTTCTTCTTTCTTCTTCTCCTTCACATTTATATATAAAAAAACTATTCCAGCAAAGCCGTGTAATTAAGCCACT